>NC_054877.1:46971650-47271650 GCF_018320785.1 Cheilinus undulatus
TTTTTACAATATTCATAGCATTGTTGAAGTAATAAATGGGCTAAAGTAGCAAAATGGACATAATAAATGGTGAAATTTGATTGAAATGGGCAAAAATTGGTGTTAAAAGTGGTGAAAATGTGTTGAAAGTGGCAATAATGAGTCAACAGAAGCAAAAATAGGTGAAAAGTGGCAATAATTGCTTTAGAAGTGGCAAAAACAGGCAGAGAAAATGGTGGAAAGGGTTTTAAAGTGACAAAATGTGCTTTAAAGTAAAAAAATGGGCAGAAAAGGAGGTGAAATGGGATTAAAATGTGGCAGAATGGGTTTAAAGTGGCAACAATGTGCCAGTGGTGGTAAATTTTGGGGGAAGGGGATGAAAATGGGTTAAAAATATATGTGAAGTGGCAAAAATATGTACAAGATGCAAATTTGGGTGCACATTGGGAAAATTGATTTTAAAAAACAGAGGTAAATAATAGTGGCAAAATTGGGCAGAAAAGTGGTTAAAAAGTGGCACAGATAAATGCTTTCAACACTAGAACACAACAGTTAGACACACTTTTCAGCTCCAAAATGAGGGAACTGTTAGCCAGGATACTAGCACCGATGCTAATGATAATCACACACACATGATATTATCAATGAATCATGGCAGGGGAGGGTCCATTCTCTGGGTTTATCAGGGTCCATTCTCTGGGTTTATCAGGGTCCGTTCTCTGGGTTTATCAGGGTCCATTCTCTGGGTTTATCAGGGTCCATTCTCTGGGTTTATCAGGGTCCATTCTCTGGGTTTATCAGGGTCCATTCTCTGGGTTTATCAGGGTCCATTCTCTGGGTTTATCAGGGTCCATTCTCTGGGTTTATCAGGGTTCATTCTCTGGGTTTATCAGGGTCCATTCTCTGGGTTTATCAGGGTCCATTCTCTGGGTTTATCAGGGTCCATTCTCTGGGTTTTCAGAGTCCATTCTTTGGGTTTATCAGGGGTCCATTCTCTGGGTTTATTAGGGTCCATTCTCTGGGTTTATCAGGGTCCATTCTCTGGGTTTATCAGGGTCCATTCTCTGGGTTTATCAGGGTTCATTCTCTGGGTTTATCAGGGTTCATTCTCTGGCTTTATCAGGGTCCATTCTCTGGGTTTATCAGGGTCCATTCTCTGGGTTTATCAGGGTCCATTCTCTGGGTTTTCAGGGTCCATTCTCTGGGTTTATCAGGGGTCCATTCTCTGGGTTTATTAGGGTCCATTCTCTGGGTTTATCAGGGTCCATTCTCTGGGTTTATCAGGGTCCATTCTCTGGGTTTATCAGGGGTCCATTCTCTGGCTTTATCAGGGTCCATTCTCTGGGTTTATCAGGGTCCATTCTCTGGGTTTATCAGGGTCCATTCTCTGGGTTTATCAGGGTCCATTCTCTGGGTTTTCAGGGTCCATTCTCTGGGTTTATCAGGGGTCCATTCTCTGGGTTTATTAGGGTCCATTCTCTGGGTTTATCAGGGTCCATTCTCTGGGTTTATCAGGGTCCATTCTCTGGGTTTATCAGGGTCCATTCTCTGGGTTAATCAGGGTCCATTCTCTGGGTTTATCAGGGTCCATTCTCTGGGTTTATCAGGGGTCCATTCTCTGGGTTTATCAGGGTCCGTACTCTGGGTTTATCAGGGGACACTCTCTGGGTTTATCAGGGTCCATTCTCTGGGTTTATCAGGGGTCCATTCTCTGGGTTTATCAGGGGTCCATTCTCTGGGTTTATTAGGGTCCATTCTCTGGGTTTATCAGGGTCCATTCTCTGGATTTATCAGGGGTCCATTCTCTGGGTTTTTCAGGGGTCCATTCTCTGGGTTTATTAGGGTCCATTCTCTGGGTTTATCAGGGTCCATTCTCTGGGTTTATCAGGGGTCCATTCTCTGGGTTTATCATGGTCCATTCTCTGGGTTTATTAGGGTCCATTCTCTGGGTTTATCAGGGTCCATTCTCTGGGTTTATCAGGGGTCCATTCTCTGGGTTTATCAGGGTCCATTCTCTGGGTTTATTGGGGTCCATTCTCTGGGTTTATCAGGGTCCATTCTCTGGGTTTATCAGGGGTCCATTCTCTGGGTTTATCATGGTCCATTCTCTGGGTTTATCAGGGTCCATTCTCTGGATTTATCAGGGGTCCATTCTCTGGGTTTATCATGGTCCATTCTCTGGGTTTATTAGGGGTCCATTTCTCGGGTTTATCAGGGTCCATTCTCTGGGTTTATCAGGGCCCATTCTCTGTGTTTGTTAGGGGCCCAGTATCCGTCCATTTTCTACACTGCGTGTCCCGTTCATGGTTGTGGGGGCTGGAGCCTTTTCAGCCATCACTGGGCGAGAGGCGGGGTACTTCCTGGACTGGTCGCCAGTCAAAAGCCCTCCCAGTCAGGGCTGACATACACAGAGACACCTACAGCCAAGTTGAAGTCACTAATTAACCTAACCAGCATGTCTTTGGTCTGGGGGAGGAAACCAGAGTACCCCATCCAATACACCCCCAGTTGGGGATCGCGGACCACTGAGAGGGGGTCTCCAGATGCCTTAAAGAACTAAGAATATTTTCTAAATTACACATTTGCCACTTAACACAAATTTTGCCAAACGTTAACCTGTTCTTATCACTTTTTCCCACAAATTTTGCACATTTTAACAGTTTTACCAGTTTATGGTGATTTCAAACCCTGTCCAACTCTTTTTTCTGCTTTTGCCACTTCTACAGAATCCTTGTGACTTTCTCCCATTGATGCCTCTTTTGACCCATTATTGCCTCGATTTACCACTTTTACACCCATTTTTGCTCATTTTAACCACATCTAACTATTTGATATGCCTGTTTTTGCTCATTTAGCCAATTTCTGCCCATTTTTCTGCATCACTTTACCCATTTTTGCCCTTTTCAGTCAATTTTGCTTTCCATTTCATCAGATTTTCCACCCATTTTTCACTCTTTAAACCCATTTTGGCCACTTTTCAGTCCCCTTTCCCCCATTATTCCCACTTTTCACTTTTCACTTTTTTTTGCTACTTTTATCTCATTTTTGCCAGTTTAACCCATTCAAAATCCCATTCCACCACCTTTTTTTGCCTCTTTAAACCAATTTTAATTCTGTTACTAAGAAAAGGAATTTACATTTTTAAGAAAGGATATTTACTGCGACACAAAATAATACCAGAAAATATTTGTTTATTTGATTTAAGTTATTATTCAATATAAAATATGGAGATCACAGCTTAGCCCTTTAGGTGCCAGAGTTTTTTCAAGAAAGTATTCATTTTTGAACTTTAAATGAGAAAACTCTTCAGTATGACCCAAAGTTTGTGGTGGGAGTAAATTCACTCATAGAATTTGCATATTCTGACGTCACCAGGTGGCCTCCACTGCCACTGCTTCTACCACGTCTGCCCATATCTCTGCGGTGTTTTTTATTCCCCTACCTCTGTCAATGTTCGTGTTTTGACCACCCCTGCAACCCCCATCACGTCCCCACCCCGGCCACCGTGAGGAAAAGCATCGTCTTCGGTATGTGCTGCTGGTGGACTCTCATGGCGCAAAGAGTCTCGGTGGCTGCTCACAGACGCACGGCTGTTTCGGTCTCACCAGACAACTGAACATCGTGTATTGACCATCTCTGAAACCCCACCATGTCCCCTCATCGGCATTCACCGATTACTCCCACCCAGGCCCCGGTGAGGAAAAGCATCGGCTTCCGTATTTGCTGCATGTGGACTCTCATGGCACACGGAGTCGCTGTGGCTCCAACAGACCGGTAGTCTCGGTCTCACCGGACGACTGAACGTCATCGTCACAGGGGTGAATATTCCACTGTTCCTCCTGGCATTGTGAGTGTGCTAGCTACAATTAGCTGTCTTTCTCTCTTTTACCGTCTACAACCACTTCTACCACTTCCTTGTTTCCTCGACCGGCGGTGCGTCTTCAAACTCTCTCTCTCCAAAACTTTGAATAGAAACACGCCCACAAATGCTGCTGGGATTGAAGTTACTCATGTTCGCCATCTCCTGGTGTAAAGTAGTAACAACATTAGGCACCGTATTTGCAGCTACAGCCTGTTTAATCAACAATGTTGCTTGTTGTAGTTTTGTGACTTTGGTGCTTACAACTGACCATTATTTTGCTGACCTCCATGGGCGCCCAGCTCTGCTGGGGCCCAGAAAGCTCTCCCATTTATCCCCCCTCATGGACGGCCTTGTCTCCACATGACTATTCTTAAATGTGCATGGCTGTGTCCAACCACCTTCAGGTACAGTGGGGGGTCCCCGGTCTCTGGCACCCTTATTTTGGGTAGCCCATGCATGCATGGGGTGAACATGCAAACTCAGAAGGAAAAGGCCCTTACTGGGAAGCAAATCAGAACCTTCTCACTGTGTGGTAATAGCGCTAACCCTTGTGCCATCTTGCCACCCCAGTTCAATCAATTCAGTTTTATTTGTGTAGCACATTTCATACAAATGTAAACCCAATATGCTTTTAGCCTCCTCTTGTAAACAGTAGGACATCTAGGGCTTTTATTCTGAATGCAGACTAACAGGAGAGTGGCGTTTTCAGTTGACATGAAATAAACTCTACCAGAAAGGTAAGATCAGAATCTCTATTGCCACTCTTTTTATCTTCCATATTTTCTTTCTTTCCTCTGAACGGAGTGGTTTGAGTACCTATGAATTTATTCATACCTTAACCATAAAGAGACAACACCAGAAAACTCCCATTAATCTCTTTGGAACTGCTAAATTGACTGTTTCCTGAATCTTCTCTAGGTTAATTTCAACATGAAGTCAAGCAGTAAAGGATGCTTTCTGCAGCATGAGTCTCAGTAGTAGTCCAAAGTCTCCTAAAGCTTCTTTTACTGTGAGCTGAATGACCTGAAGGCAAACAGCAGCAGTTATCAGGTGGACTTATCTTCTCCTCACAGACGCCGTTCTGCTGACTTCTCTGACTCTGCCGACACTTCTGCAGCATCTCGATGTAAACAGAAAGTGTTAGCAAGTTGTTCCTCAGGTCAGATCTATATTCTGCCCAGCAGACATTTTAGAGGTCAGAAGGTCGTGGAGGAAGTGCCTACATGCTACATCAACTTCCCTTTAATACCGTGAGATCAAACCGTTAAATGAGGTCGACCGCTGCGTGGGTCATGTTTGCATTTCCTTCATCGTCCTCAGACCAGCAGAGTTTTTTCCAGAGTCTTTCTGAATGTGAATGCGATATTTCTCCGAGGTCACGGATCAGGATGCATCAGCTCCGTGCCCCCCGCTCGCCACGGGGATGGGCGGGTTATCGGCTGCCGAGCCCGTGTGGTGTTTGCCGGATCTTGACGGACACAGTGTGTGATTTGCAGCGACAAGCGGAACAAATGTCGGTAATGAGGTCACCTTGGGCTCCAGGTCTGCGTCCGACTTCAAGGCTGATCTCTCTCTATCTCCTTTTCACACACTCGCACACACACTCCAGCAAATACACACTGCTGCAGAAGGAATCATCAGGCATTCAGAGACGTCTGAATAGAAATGAGACCGGGAGGATGCAGAAAGAAAGACGGGGAAGATGTGGGTCTACCTGTGGATGCTGGTTTTGTTTATTTATTTTCATTCTACTCCATAAAGGGCCTTCTTCTCTTTTTATTAAAATACAGATTGATTTCATCTGTGCAGCAACAAGCATGAAATACACCCATTAGAGGAAAATAACAGACAAGACTCAACAGTTTGATAGTTTCTCCTCTGCTGTTGTTGATGATGAAGCTGATGTCAGAGTTAAGAAGTAAAACAGAGAAGCCTGGCTCACAATCTCCATTCCAGTTCACCCCAAAGGTGCTGGATGGGGTTGAGGTCAGAGCTCTGTGTCATCCACACTGAACTCTTCAAACCAGGTCTTTATAGTCCCTCTTTGTGCTCAGGGGCAGTCATGTTGGAATGAGAAGGGCCTTCCCTAAACTGTTGCCACACAGTTGGAAGCATAACATTCTCCAAAATGCCTTGGAATGCTGAAGCTTTAACCTCTAATTTCCATATACAGCGTGCATGCCGCAGAACACCGGCAAATTGTACTGCGGAGCGCATCGCTCCCTCCCTAGTCTATCAGAGCATTTCCATAGCCGGCACTCCAGACTGGCAGTGGCCGGATGTTTTTGAGCTTTTCTTTGGTAGATTTTTACTGAGATTTTTTTCTAGTATTTACAAGAAAAGCTGGGAAACTGTTTGGATGTGTGTGGGACATTTTTAGGTATTTTTGTGTTATTTTGGAAACTAGATTTGTAAACTGGGGGAATTTTATTGGAGTCTTTTGGGGATGAGGGGTTGCTCCAACAGTTTTAGGTGTTCTTGGGAAATCTGATTGGGAATTGGGAAATTTCTAGAGTTTTATGGAAATTTCAGGGAGTTTGTTAGGATGTTTGGTGGAATTTTTATTGAATATTGGGGATTATATTTGTACATTTTTTGGGATTTTTTTTATTTTCAGGAATTTTTGGAGAAATTTGAATTTTGGCTGTATGATAAATTGTCAGCGCTGCACGGTGGTGCAGGGGTTAGTGCTGTTGCCTTGCAGCAAGAAGGTCCCCGGTTTGCTTCTTTGTCAGAGCCTTTCTGTGTGGAGTTTGCATGTTCTCCCCGTGTGGGTTCCCTCCAGGTACTCCGGCTTCCTCCCACCACTAAAAACATGCTCATTGGTGACTCTAAATTGCCCGTAGGTGTGAGTGTGAGCATGCCTGGTTGTCTGTCTCTATGTCAGCCCTGTCATTGACTGGCGACCAGTCCAGGGTGTACCCCGCCTCTCACCCAGTGACGGCTGGGATACGCTCCAGCCTCCCCAGGACCCCGAACCGGATAAACGGTATAGAAAATAGATGGATGGATGGAATAAATTGTCGCTGAACATAACATCTAAGGAATATTTGAAGACATTTTGAGGTCCTTTTTATAGAAAACTTTAAAATAAATACTCACAGAAATGTCAGGTTGTTTCTTTGAAATTTTGGAGAATTTGTGTTGATACTGGGCATCATTTTTGGTCAGAATGAATTCCTGTTCAAAGATGAGGCTGACACCCTACTGATCCCAAATAAGTGGGAGAAACTAAAAATGCATTCCAAGGAAAAAATCAGGTCACAAGAGGTGAAGATAAAAACTTTTTTCCATGTAGTTTAAGACATTTTAGAGCATCGTTTTCAGAACTGCCATTACTGAAGGTTTGTGTTATAGGCTAATTTCTGCTGATACGCTTATATCAATCATATCCTGCATCCCTGAAATGTGTTGACTATTTTCTGCCCCTTTTTCTGTCTGTTGTAGTCGTCCTTCAGCGAAACATCATAGAGGAAAGGATGTTTTTGTAAGAGCTCTACAAACTTGCCCTCCGTCTAGTATTTCAGTCCCACAGCTGCAGTGTCATCACTCTTCTTTATCTTTACCTTTTGGTTTGTTTACATTTGTGACTGCCGCACATGCAGAATGATCTGCGCACAGGATGTCAGACTCAGTCACAGCAGGGGCCAAATTCTGAATTAGGGTCTACTGTCAACCTCATCTGCACCGCCGACAAATTATAGGGGAAAAAAGTAACATTGATGATAAATGCTTCTGAAATAAAAAAAAAGTCACAAGTTAAAATCATGGTCTTTAACAGTTAGAGAACTAAAAAAATCTAAATCAAAGGTCAAAATATGAGATAAAATTCAAAGTGATCATCTTTAAATGATAAAATATGAGATTGAATTCAAAATTACGAGTTTTGGATGTTAAAAATTTTTTAAAAGATTCAAAATTATGAGTTTTAAATGTCAAATTATGAGATAAAATTCAAAATTATGAGTTTAGATGTTAAAAATATGAAATACAATTCAAAATTATGAGTTTTAGATGTTAAAATATTAAATGAATTCAAAATGATGAGTTTTAAATGTCAAAATATGAGATGAAATTCAAAATTATGAGTTACATGTCAAATTGTGAGATAAAATTCAAACCATGAGATTCAAAGGTCAAAAGATGAAATAAAAAATAATAATAATCTGAATTGAAAAGGTCAATTATTTGGGATCAAAGGTTATATTTAGGAGTTGAAAATGTCAAGATATGAGAAAAAAAAGTTTCAAGAGAGAAAATCAACAGTTTAGAAGGCTAAAATATGAGATAAAATTCAAAATTATGACTTTTAAAGGTCAAAATATAAGATAAAATTAAACATATTGAGTTATAAAGGTCCAAAGATGAGCTAAAACTTTAAGATTTTAAATAGAAAAGATTAACATTTGTGATCAAAATTCAAAGTTAGGGGATGAAAATGTCAAAATGTAATATAAAATTCAGTATCATGAGTTAAAAACATCAAAATATTACTCGAAAATTAAAATTGTGAATCTAAATGGTCAAAATATAAAATAAAAGTCAAAATTATGATTTGAAAAGGTCAAAATATGATTCTAATTCTTGTGACTTAATGAGAGTATTTTTAATCATCAAGGTTAAGTTTACAGTTTTATACTGGAGGAAATCTGCAGACCTCATACTGGTGGGCCAGTTAGAAAAACAATATGATATGATCTGGTGGGCCGGGTATAACTGTGCCACAGGCCGGATTTGGCCCCCGGGCCTTGAATTTGACACCCCTGGTCTGCGCTCTCATTGGTCAATGACACTGACATCGCGGGACAAATAATGAAATGCAGAACAAAAACTAAAGCTGCTAGACTTTCTGTTGGGATGTGATGAGGTGTATCTATTACTACATGAGACTAAACGGCAGCTTTTCAGGTCAGATTGGGCTGTAATAGTCCTGGAAATGTCTCAGTGACCTGGCATTAGTCTGTAAATCCTTTAACAACCTTACTTTTTGTCTCCTCCTATTGTAAACTGCAGAATTGTCCTAAATGTGCTTTATAAGTAGTCCGATTGATTAAGTATTGCTCTGGTTCCTGTGGAGGACCGTCAGTCTTCCTATCACCTGCTTCCCTCTGCTCAAAGTCATTTTAAATTCCCTCCAAAGCTGAGTCTTCATCCACAGACATGTATTTTTGATCATTTTGTAGTTAACAGAAGTAAAAGTACAACTATATAAAGAGAAGAAGTCATATATTTCACCTCCAGCCAGATGTCCCCGTATTAAATCCACACTTAGCTGTCAGATTTCAGTGCTCACTGTCACTTTTTTTAAATTTATCACCTCTCCAGATTTTTGTCCCCGCTTGGTTTGTAATTAGGAGCCGTGGGACACGATGGCTTGTTTGGCGAGGATAACGTCTTGATGTGAAGGCCTCTCTTATCGTGGATTTTACCCATCAGGCCGCTGTGCCCTCAGGCTGCGTTGATACCGTGATGTGTGCGTCTCCGCTCGGCGGTTTGTCTGATGTGGCCATCGCAGGGAGAGCGAGGCTGCAGGCAGGGATGTGATTATACAAAGCAAAAGTGACCAGACTCATTCCTTTCTTCTCTAACGCCGCTCACAGACGGTCAAAGAAACGCGTGACACACCTGTCGTCAGGACGGCTGACCGGCTGATAAAGGGAGGGAGAAATATGACCTTGGATCTGTCATTTAGTAAGGAAGAGAAAATAAAAGTGTGATATTTACCAGAGAATAATCAGTTCATCTGTATTTAAAATGCTGGTTTCAGCATTCATCGCTGCTATTCTTGGAATTTAAAAGCTGGTTTGCCTGATAATTTGTTTATTCCGCAGATAAAAAGAGGTACATTTTCCATGACATGGATCTACTGCCCTCTCTCTTATTAAATTGGACACAAAGTTTGCATTTGTCCCTCCTGGGTTTCCCTATCCGTGATGTCGCTGTAAGGATGCCTACATGCTCCACCAGGCCTGTGTCACTTCCAATGAAGTTGCCTCCCTCGTGACATGAAGCCCAGCCAGATTTTGATGTTTTTCTGCAGGGATGGAGTCGTGGTACTGCAGTGTTCATTCAGGTATTTAGAGTAGGGGTGCCATATTTTGACCTTTTAAACTCCTTACTTTGGCTTTTTAGTCCCACATTTTGACTTTTAAACACATGATTTCAATTTTTTTCCACATTTTGGCATTTTAAAGTCATGATTTTTACATTTTATATCGCATTTTTACCTTTTAAACTCCAAAGTTTGTATTTAAATCATATTTTTAAATTTCTAAGTCATCATTTTGAAGTCTTGCTCATATTTTGACATTTTCTGCTCCTAATTTTTGGCTTTTTAATCTCAGACTCAAAATTTAAACTTTTAAGTCATATTTTGACTTTTAAACTTCTATTTCAAATTTGATATTATATTTTGACCTTTCAAAAGTATGATTTCAACTTTCTCCTTGTATATTTGCTCTTAAAAACAATCTTTTTTCTATTTTTAATATTGTATCTGATGTTTTAAACCAATAAATTGGAATTTTTATCTCAGATTTGAGCCTTTAAACTCATCATTTTGACTTTTTTGAATTTCCAAATGATTTATCATCAGTGCTTTTTTCATATTTTATTACTGGTGAAAATGAGGTTGACAGTTCTGGTTAAATGTTGACCCTGTTAGGCTCTCAGGTCAGTCCTAAATCCAGACTCTGGCCCCTGCTGGGACTGGGTTCGACACCCCTGCACTAAAGGATTGTGGGTAATATAGTACTGTCAAACAAAATCATAAATAAACTTATATACCAAAATAGAGCTGGTTTCATGAGAAATTGTCGTCTACGTGACCATGTATTATCATTTCATACCCTGGTAAGTCTTAAATGGTTACATCATGTCTGATCACTGAATCTAAAAGCAGTTTCTACAGGAATCTGTTCTCTTAATTCATTCATTTTAAGATTCCAGTGGTCAAACCACTAAAGTGTGGCTGGCCTCATGTTGTAGTTTCTCCTCAAACAGACATTTCTTTGGTGTAGATTCTTCTAAGCTTATTTTTTTCTATAAGGTGAATTCAGAGCTTCCCCTTCACAACTCTAGTCGATACAGACATCCAGAACGATTCTTCTATTGACCGTCTTCAGCCAGGGTCATCTCTGCTGCATGTTTTAGCAATATTTCCTCCACAAAAGGTTCTGGTTTTTTTTTTTTTTTTGTCATGACTCTGAGTCGATACAGATCTTGGAGAAGTAGCCACAGAGCGAGCAAGATGAACAACCTCGAGCGTCTCGCAGATAGATTGCTGCACAGGCGGAGTGAGGAGGCGGGTAAAAACGATTGAAAGCTCAAGGTTTTCTCCTCCAGCATTTGGACTGCTTGTCCTCCCTCCAGTGATAATAGAGGAGATTTCCTCTAAGTGGGATTTCAGTGGAGGAGAAGCCACAGCGATTCTCCTGTGAGAGCCCCCTCTGCCTGACTGCCGAGCCGCCTGGCCTTGGCTGCAGCGGCGAGCCAGCGGGCGGCAGGAGGATGAATACATGAGCAAACACGCAAACAAAGTTGCATTTACATGAGAGTTTTAGACGTTAGCAAAGGCGGAAAGGGCATCAGTCCTCTGTTAGAAGAACACAAAGGACTGTAAGACCTTTCAGATGGGTTCAGGCTTCTTTCCTGATCCTTCACTAGTAGATTTGACACTTTCAGGAAGGTGGATCACACTAAAACTCTACTGTTCTTTACATCTGCATGCCATGTTGCATTGCCTGGTGTTTGTACTACAGAATGTTTTTGTCATAGTTGTTAATTTGTGTGCATTTTCAAAAATTTAAAATAAAAATGATTCCTTTTTCCAGGGATTGTTTTTGTGTGAATGTGGGTGGACCATGAATTGTGTGATCTCCATGTGCACCCTTGTGCAGCTGAGCCTCAGAAAGCTTTGCTTTTGCCCTCTTATATTGCTGGCCTTGTACACGGTACAAAAAGTGCCAAAAGTATTCACTCACCCATCCAAATAATGGAAATCAGGTGTTCCAATCACTTCCATGTCCACAGGTGTATACAATCATCACCTAGGCATGCAGACTGTTTCTGCAAACATTTGTGAAAGAATGGCTCGCTCTCAGGAGCTCAGTGAATTCCAGCATGGTACTGTGATAGGATGCCACCTGTGCAACAAGTCCAGTGGTGAAATTTCCTGGCTCCTAAATATTCCACAGTCAACTGTCAGTGGGATTATAACAAAGTGGAAGCCATTGGGAACGACAGCAACTCAGCCACCAAGTGGTAGGCCACGTAAAATGACGGAGCGGGGTCAGTGGATGCTGCGGCGCATAGTGCGCAGAGGTCACCAACTTTCTGCAGAGTCAGTGGCTACAGACCTCCAAACCTCATGTGGCCTTCAGATTAGCTCAAGAACAGAGAGTAGAGCGGTAGAGAGCTTCATGGAATGGGTTTCCATGGCCGAGCAGCTGCATCCAAGCCATACATCACCAAGTGCAATGCAAAGCGTCGGGTGGTGTAACGCACGCAATCTGATGGACCCGTCTGGGTTTGGCGGTTGCCAGGAGAACAGTACTTGTCTGACTGCATTGTGCCAAGTGTAAAGTTTGGTGGAGGGGAGATTATGGTGTGGGTTTGTTTTTCAGGAGCTGGGCTTGGCCCCTTAGTTCCAGGGAAAGGAACTCTGAATGCTTCAGCATACCAAGAGATTTTGGACAATTCCACGCTCCCAACTTTGTGGGAACAGTTTGGGGATGACCCCTTCCTGTTCCAACATGACTGTGCACCAGTGCACAAAGCAAGGTCCATAGAGACATGGATGAGAGAGTTTGGTGTGGATCAACTTGACTGGCCTGCACTTAGTCCTGACCTCAACTCCATAGAACACCTTTGGGATGAATCAGAGCGGAGACTGAGAGCCAGGCCTTCTCGTCCAACATCCGTGTGTGGCCTCACTAATGCACTTTGGGAAGAATGGTCAAAAATTCCCATAAACACACTCCTAAACCTTGTGGAAAGCCTTCCCAGAAGAGTTGAAGCTGTTATAGCTGCAAAAGGTGGACTGACGTCATATTAAACCCTATGGATTAAGAATGGGATGTTACTTAAGTTCATATGTGAGTCAAGGCAGGTGAGCGAATACTTTTGGCACTTTAGTGCCTATGCTTCCATACAATGCACAACTGCAGACAGGCTTCTCAATTAGAGCATTTAAATTGTTATGTGGTGGTGGATGGTAAACTGGTATCATGCGTGGGTTCTCTCCGGGTAGTCCAGCTTCCTCCCACCACCAAAAACATACTCGTTAGGTTAATTGGTGACTCTAAATTGCCCATAGGTGTGAATGTGAGCATGCCTGGTTGTCTGTCTCTATATGTCAGCCCTGCAATTTACTGGCGACCAGTCCAGGGTGTACCCCGCCTCTCACCCAATGACAGCTGGGATAGGCTTCAGCCCCTCAGTGACCTGGAACGGAATAAGCGGATTAGAAAATGGATGGATGGATGGTATACAGTATAGTGACAAATATCACCAAATACAAACGCTCAAACCCCTTCTGTTATCTGTCAGCGGATAATTATTATCAATTATTTTCTAAGATTTATGAGATGGTCATTGTACAAGCTCTACAGGTGAAAGATGTGAGTATGCACCAACAGCTCCAAAATCATATCTTCTCTTTAACCACGTTAATCCATCCCAGTTTAACTGTGTAACACTAACGTGCCGTCTCAACCCCCGTCCTCTCGCACCTTGTGCTCACACGGTGAAGGAGAGCGAGTGTCTGCCTGGCCAATGCCGCCGCCGTCCCCCCTTCTCACTGTCTTCTCACTCTCTCACCCAGCCAGCCAAGAAGATGAGTCATATGTACTGTAAAGGTCATCCATCAGAGTAGGGGGGAGAGAGACGGCAGGGGGAGATAGAGGAGATAGAAGAACGGAGGGAGAGTGATGGAGGAGGAGGCGTTAAGTGTTAGCTTTCCATGTCAATTTTTCTGTCAGGAGCAGTAAGTGGGGCCTCTCTTCTTCTTCTCCTGCTGCTTTTTCTTCTCGCTCCTCCTCGGTGTGATCACCTCTGACAGCAGCACAGGCTCCGACATAGTCACTTATCTCATAAGGATTAGCATTTAGGTCTTTATGTAACAGGCTCTAGCTCTCTTTTCTGTGTGATGCTGTGAAACAACAGGCTGTGATAAATTTGTTGATGTTCAGCTTTAAAGTCTTTAAAAATAATACTGACTTCAGCAAATAGTTAAGTATTTAGCTGTGCTGAATCAAATATTCAACTTTCTTCCAAACCCAAAATTTTGGTGTTTGCTGTTTTGACCTTCAGTTTGATTTGCAGCTGTGCTCTGATAGAATTTAGCCAAAAAGTCACAAAAGGAAAAGTATCAAGGCAAAATAGAAATCTGCCAAACTTGCTGCATTGTCCCACGTTGCATTTGTAAAGGTCAGGGGTTTTCAAAGTGTGTGAGAGTGAGCCTCACCTAAGAAGAAATCATTCATTCAGTGGACCCCCACCCACAAAAAGGATTCAGATTGAAAAAAATAAAAAATAACATTTCAAACATTTATGTCTAATCTTTCAACATTTTTAACATTAATATATTTTGGATATTTTGGTTTGCAAATGTCCTTAAACATCTGCCTTTCCCTCTTACTCAGTTATAATGCCTTTAAATACCCCTGTTTTATATTTTTTTGGCCATTTTACAACTTCTGTTTGCCTCCTTCATTTTTTTCCACTTTTATCCCATTTTTGCTCTTTTTCACCTTTTTGCCCATTTAAGCTACCTTTCATCATTAAATATCCCTTTATCCCCAATTTTTTTGCTAATTTTTGCCACTTTTCCCAATTTTTGCCACTGTTATCCCTTTTTTGCCCCTTATTTTTACCATTTTTTGCCACTTTTTGTCCATTTAAGCTACCTTTTGCCATTACATACCACTTGTTTCCTCTTTTTTTGCCCATTTTTTGCCACTCTTGACTGCTTTTTGCCCATTTTAGTAACTTTCCACTCATTTTTTGTCACTTCTCACCCATTTCTGCTACTTTCTGACCATTTTTCCACTTTTTCTCCCCATTTTCGCTCCTTTTCACCCATGTTTTGCTGCTTTTTGACCATTTTTGCCAACTTTAACCTATTTTTATTGCTACTTCAAGCTGTTTTTGCCACTTTCCACTTCTGAGATTGTGGCTCTTGCAAAGGTATTTTTCAATAATTGGGCTCTTTGGTTGAGTAACACTGCTCTATAGCATAGTCCCTATACTAACCATAAAACTATCCATTTTTCTCCATGCACAGCAGAGGTTCACAAAGCAAATCACCTTTTTTTCTTGTTTATGGTTCTGCACCTCCCCTGAAGCTCAGTGGCGCCCCCCAGGGGAGGCCCGCCTCACACTATGAAAACCACTGGTATAGGTCTTACTATGTCCAGAAATACTTTGACAAAAACGATAATTCAATTGCAAAAAAATCACTTCACAAATTTACAAAACCTCAACTTTTGAAAAAATACATTTCCACCCCCTTTTTTTTGCCTTTTTTTTTAGAGAAGACGTGGGAAATATGATGAGGTAACTTCACTACACCTAGTGGCCAGATTTGGGTTTTAATGGCAGTCACATTGATGATTGTGTAAGTGAAGGCACTGTACTGGATATAAATGGACACAGCAAAGCAAGTCAACAGCAAATCTACTTGTCAATAAATGCACACGAAATGCTTCCTACAGCTGTTGCCCAAACAAAGCCTCTTAAAAGAAGTCGGTCTGTGAATGCTTCTTCCACAGTTTCAGCAAGTGAAAAGTCTTGTAGAGTGAAGAATCAGCTTTAGGACTAGACCAGGGCTTGTCTCGTCCTCCGTGGGGGAATCAGAGTTGCATGTCATTTGGGCTTTCTGTCCAGGTGATGTCAAAGGAGGGAAAAAAAACTCTTTGTACTTAACCGGCCTCTGCTGTCTGGGCTGAACTTTGGGCATGAAGCTACAATAGAAGGCAGCTGGTCTGCTGCTGTGAAGATGGTAGCAATGGTAACGCTGCAGGTGGTGGAATGGCTAATGCTGCATTCAGTTGTACTCAATTCAATTCAATTCAATTCAATTCAATTCAACTACTCGGAACTTGGAAAGATCCGGGTCGGAAATTCCGACTTCCGAGGTAAATGCGTTTCATTGCGTAAGCTCGGAAAACATGGCCGGCTGCAGTAAGCTGATGTTTGTTTGGATGTTTTTCGAGGGTCAAAAATTCCTGCTGGGGAAATATATTAGCTACTTGAGGGAGAGAGAGAAAGAGAAACATCATATTCTGTAAGTATGACTTGAATGCACCAGCGAGGGAATCCTGCATGAATCACTGAACTTATACGGACATCAAAGTGAGCTGTGCAGAGGCTTGTACTGTAGTAACACAAATGCTAAACTAGACGACACAAAAAGTAGAAGTAGAGGAGAAAGTGACTGTCACGGTGTGTGACGCCATTTTGCTATCACGTCATTCTGACCAACTTGGGCTGCTTGGACCCTACCCGAAATCCCGAGTCCGAGTCCCGAGCTCGAGGGCCGTTCTATTGCACTTTTCTGATTCGGAGGTCGGATTTATCCGAGTTCCGGGTACAATCGAACGCAGCATTAGAGGAAGGGTCACAAGAGCTATTCTAGTTTTGACACCCTGCACTTTCTCCTCAGGTCTCCTCATATCAGAGAGGAGATTGTGTCCTTTTCACACTCTGGTGTGAAGTGCTGCCAGGATCCTGGGACGATGAGGTCCTCGGTTTTTATGGCCCATAGTAGAACAATTTCATCTATACTAGAAAGATAGGCATCTACACTGCTACCTAAATCAGTGTCTTTGTTGCGTTGCTCTGCGTCAGTGGTTCTCAACCTTGGGGTCGGCATCCCTTTGGGGGTTGCGAGACACTGAGAGGGGGGTCCAGACCCCCCCCCCCCCCAGTTTTTTTTTTAAATTCCACTGTTGCCACATTACACCAATTTTGCCAAGTTTTAACCATTTTGATAATTTTTTCCCACAAATTTTAACACATTATTGCCATTTTAAACCCTTTCCACCACTTTTCTGCCTGTTTTTGCCACTTTTAAACCAATTCTTGCCACATAATCCTAGTGTTGCCTCTGTTGAGCCATTATTGCTACTATTAAGCCCATTTTACCACTTTTTATGCCCAATTTTTCCGATTTTAACCACATTTAACTATCTGATATGCCCATTTTTTCCAGATTGACCAATTTCTGCCAATATCTGCCTATTTTTTCTTTCTCAGTTAGCACTATTTTGCCAGTTTAGATATTTTTTCTGCCCATTTCACCAGATTTCCACCCATTTTTGCCAATTTAAAGCCTTTTCAGCCACTTTTTAATTCCCTTTAAGCACTGTTTATGCCCATTTTTGCCTTTTTTGGCTATTTTTTGCTGTACTCATTTAGTTTTTGACACTTCTAACCCATGTTTGCTACTTTTAAGATCCAATTTCACCACCTTTTCCACCATTTTTGCCATTATTAACCCACTTTTTCAATTTTTAACCCCTTTTAATTGATTTTTTTAACAAAATAAATTTACATTTTTAAGAAGGCTGTATACTATACAAATGATTTTAAAAAAGAGATTTGTTTTATTGATAGGAGTGGCTATTTTTTTTCAGGTTAGATATAAAATGTGGATATCACAGCTTAACTTTACAGTAGACCAGGATTTTGTTGACCTCCATGGGCCCTTTTATCCCTTTTATCCCCCCTAATGGACGGCTTTGTCTCCATTCTAGAAATGTTCATGGCTGTGTTCAACCACCTTCAGGTACAGTGGGGGTCCCAGGTCTCCGGCACCTTTACTTTGGGGGTCGCGGGCTGAAAAGGTTGAAAACCCCTGTTCTAAGCGATGGCAAACGGTTAAAAGATACAACACATCATTAAAAGTGCAGATTGTGGAATTTCAAAACTCCAGAAAAGCTGTGCCTCCATTTCTAATAAAACTAAAGACTAACACGCACTTATTTAATGTAAATGATAAAGAAAACAACAGGATTTAAAGTGTATTTACCTCTCTGCAGCAGTAGTCTTACCTGGTCTGAACCGTCCTGGTGCAGTAAACAGCAGGCTGGCGTGCTCCACAACCAAACACTAAACATTATTTACAGAAACTATCCAGGGTGTCAGCCGGTCTGTCAGGGACTTCCTCGTGTGCCTGAAGATGGAGAGCCGTTGCCTTTTCCTCCCTCTCCTCTCTCCCTCTCATCCTCAGCTGGGTGACGTTTGGCTCGACAGTCGGAGGGTTGATAGATGGCGTCCCAGCTTTGGCAGCGTTATCTCCGGTCACGCCAAACGATCGTCATCTGCCACTTATCAGCCACATAAACACCCCCCACAAACACTCTGAGTGTGGAAGGATACGGAGGCAGAGAGGAGACATAAGGAGGGGAGAGGATAAGGGATGGGTGGCAGGAGGATAGAAGAAGATGGAGGGGAAGGAGGGAGACAGCGGGAGAAGGATAGGAACAGTGGAGAGGGAAGGGAATTAGATTGTCTTCTAGACGTGGAATAACAATTAGGACTTGATCCATCTTAAAGAATTCTCATGCCATTGAACTACTTTCTTTAAAGGAAGAAAAAGGGACGTGCTATTTTGCTTACAAAGCCTAATTCCAAAAAAGTTGGGACATTGTGTAAAATGTTAACAAACACAATAAAGTGATTTGTAAATCATTTCCAACCTTTATCAAATTGCACAAGGCACAGAGACAAGATGTTTAGGGTGCTCTCACACTAGGGGCCCGGTCCCGGATCTGAGTGCACTTGAGCCCAAAGTCCGGTTCATTTTGTTCGTGTGAATGCAAACAAACCATACCCGGGCACCAGGCCTGGGCCCATTTGGGGAGGTGGTCTCGGGTGCGATTCAAGTGGACTCTGGCACGGATGGGATGTGAATGCATGTGAATATATAATATTTACTAATAATGGCTGACACGTTAATTTCTGTAAAAACAGATCAAATGTTAAGTCATTCTAAAACTTTATCAATATAATCGTTTTTTGGGTGGCTGCAGACATTCAAAGCCAAAAGATACCCTTAAAGCAGGGGTGTCAAACTCAGTCCCAGCAGGGGCCAGAGTCTGGATTTAGGTCTGACCTGAGAGCCTAACAGGGTCAACATTTAACCATAACTGTCAACCTCATTTTCACCAGTAATAAAATATGAAAAAGCACTGATGAGAAATCATTTGGAAATTCAAAAAAGTCAAAATGATGAGTTTAAAGGCTCAAATCTGAGATAAAAATTCCAATTTATTAGTTCAAAACATCAGAACACAATATCAAAAATAGAAAAAGAATGTTTTTTTAAGAGCAAATATACAAGGAGAAAGTTGAAATAATTTTGAAAGGTCAAAATATGTGATCAAATTTGAAATTGTGTGTCTTATTTCAAAATGTGGGATTAAAAGGCCAAAATTAGGAGTTGAAATTGTCAAAATATGAGCAAGACTTCAAAATGATGACTTAAAAATGTAAAAATATGATTTAAATTCAAACTTGGGAGTTTAAAAGTTAAAAATGTGATATAAATATAAAAATAATGAATTTAAAATGTCAAAATATTAGAAAAAAATTGAAATCATATGTTTAAAGTCAAAATGTGGGACTAAAAAGCCAAAGTAAGGAGTTAAAAAGGTCAAAATATGAGAAAAAAAAATTTAAATTGGGGATCTGAAAGATAAAAATGTGAACTATAAAGTCCAAATTATGAGTCGAAAAGGTCAAAATATGACATAAAATTTAACATTGTGGATGTAAAAGATACAAATATGACATATAAAGTCCAAATTATGAGTTGAAAGGTCAAAATATGTTTTCAAATTTGAAATTGGGGATGTAAAAGATAAAAATGTGAATTATAAAGTCCAAATTATGATTCCAAAAGGCCAAAATATGAAATGAAAAGTCAAAATAATAGGTTTGAGTCGTAATCTTAAGATGCAAAATTAAAAATATATAAATTAAACACAAATTATTTTCCCCCCACATTCTTGACTTTTTAAGAAATCGTTCTTACTCTTTACTTTTTCAGATTTTTAGCTTAAGGATATTTTAAATAATCAAGTTGAAGTTTACATTTTTATACTGGAGGAAATCTGCAGACCTCATACTGGTGGGCCAGTTAGAATACAAATATGATGAGATCTCGCGGACCAGATATAACCATTCCGTGGGCCGGATTTGGCCCCCGGGCCTTGAGTTTGACACCTGTGCCTTAAAACCACAACATCTTCTTTTCCTCCTTCTCTGAATTTAATGATGTTCCAGGGTCCGGACGCTTTGGGCTGCCAGTTGATGATCAGTGCCCTAGATGCTTACAGAGTGTTAGAAGGTGACGTGATGGACCGCAGGGGTGAGCATGCTCCTGTGCCAACATTTTAGAAGTGTTGCAGGTGCAGGCTTAAAATTCAGACAGTGTATCTTTCTAAAGACAACAATAAAGGCCGTTGGTTTGGTTGAATGACATTTTGCACATCCTAACTTCTTGCGGTTGGTGATTTTATACATGTAGGTTGAAACAAAGTGATGCGGTGAAGAATAAGCTCAGACCTGAGGGGAAAATTCAGCAAAGTTTTGGAGTGTAATCAGGGTCGTATTTCTTTTATTTCCTCACATTCTGGAGGTCAGATCCATTTGTGGAGTGTAAAGTTTCAGAGCTTATTCTTAAAGGTTATCTCCTCTTGAGGAATATTAGCTTTTCATGCCTATCCCCTCTAAGAACAGAAACCTCTTTAAACACTGAAATGAGTGTCTGTGTGCTGAGCTGCATTGTTTAGGGAAAAATCCTGAAATAAAGCAAAGGTTAGACTGATTTCGCTGATATATTTTGGTTTTATTTTAATAGCCTGGGCGTCGATGTGCTAATGAAAGCTTGTTACCGGCTTCCTGTGTCTGTGCAGCGAGGCGGCTGCTGATGCGAGGTCATTAATTGTTGTGGGTGGTCGGGCTATGTTTTCCTGCCGGGGGTCCCCGGTGTCATATCAGCTTAATGAATTGTTTATGTAAACTAATCGGAGTGTTTAATACCTGCCTTTTAAGGTGTGAATGAATCAAACAGAGCAGAAGCAGAGAGCTAAATGTCATCGATTAAAGCAGCGAGTGGTGTTCGCAACAACCAAGCAAACAAACACATTACGCTTGTTGTGAAATAGAAACTGGATAATGGATAACGCCTCGACTCATTATTTAATGTGGGAGGTTTGGACTCGGTGTCCTCATTTTAACTTTAGTTTATGCAGGGCGTAAGTTTAGATAACATTTAGTTAGTTACCATTTTCACTGGTGCATTCTCCCATGAAACTGAGTTATAACTTCCTGATAAATCCTCAGTAATGGCTGGCACCATAAATAGAAACTGGTCATTTATTCTGTGAGCCACTTTTTAAAATGCTCGTTTGAAATCAAACAGGCTATAAAACAACAAGACATGTTGGTATTAGGTTGTTTTAATTGTCAGCACTCTGGAAAATTTTACTCAGTTTGGAGTGTGCCTCAGAAAAATCTCCATTTAAAGAGCCGTGTAGCTCCAGCACTTCACGCCAGGGGTGTCAAACTCAAGGCCCGGGGGCCAAATCCGGCCTGTGGCACAGCTATACCCGGCCCCCCAGGTCATATTTTTTATTCTAACTGGCCCACCAGTATGAGGTCTGCAGATTTACTCATGAAGGTTCTTTTCTCATGAACCTTTTCTTTTTAAATGTTACATTTTTGGCTCATTTTTGGACCTTTATAACTCATTATTTTTACATTTATCTCATATCCTGACATTTTAAACTCTTAAATTTGAATTTTAATTGCAATAATTAACCTTTTCTTTTTAAAACTCTAAAATTTTTAACTTATCTTTAGAAATTTATAACTCAATATTTTTAAATGTATTTTGCATTTCGACCTTGTAAACTCTTGGTTTTGACTTTTGTCTCATATTTTGATCTTTTAGATTCACCATTTTAATTTTGGAGTTATATTCTGACATTTTAAACTCATGAAATTTAATTTTATCTTACATTTTTACATTTTCATCTCCTAACTTTGAACTTTAATTGCAATTATTAACCTTTTCTATTTAAAATCATACATTTTTATCTCATCTTTGGACCTTTATAACTCAATATTTTTAAATTTATCTAATATTTTGACCGTTAAAACTCTTGATTTTTAATTTTATCTCATATTTAGACCTTTTAGATTCACAATTTTAATTTTTGAGTAAAATTTTAACGTTTTAAACTCATGAAATTGACTTGATCTTACATGTTGACTCTTTCAGCTCCTACCGTTGAATTTTAATCGTAGTTATTAACTTTTTCTTTTTAAAATGTTACATTTTCGCTCATTTTTCTACCTTTAAAACTCAATATTTTTAAATGTATTTTATATTTTGACCTTTAAAACTCTTGATTTTGAATTTTATCCCATATTTTGACCTTTAAAACTCTTGATTTTGATTTTTATCCCATATTTTGGCCTTTTAGATTCACCATTTTAATTTTCGAGTAATATTTTGACATTTTAAACTCATGAAATTGAATTTTATCTTACATTTTGACATTTTTAACTCCTAACTTTGAATTTTAATTGCAATTACTAACCTTTTCTATTTACAATTATACATTTTTATCTCATCTTTGGACCTTTATAACTCAATATTTTTAAATTTAGCTTTTATGTTGACCTTTAAAACTCTCTTTTTTGAATTTTATCTCATATTTTCACCTTTTAAACTCTTGATTTTCTCTCCTGATATGTTTTTCTCATATCTTGACATTTCCTCCTCCTAAATATAACTTTAAATACCAAATATTGACCTTTTCGATTCAAAATGTATTTTTAATCATCTCATCTTTTGACCTTTTAAACTCATGATTTTGATTTTTTTAATTCTTTAACTGTTAAAAACCCTGATTTTAATTTATGACTTTTTTTTTAAATCTCAGAATCATTCATCATTCATGTTTTCAACAAACATCCAGCTTCCTTCAGTCTCATTATCCATCTCTGTAATATTTAAATATTGCACACTTGATACAGTATAATACTGGACTAAGGTGTTTTGTCATTCTCTCCTTTTGTCCATTTTGATTTCCCTCCATCTCCATCCAGTTGCCTTTCCCAGCCATCCCTCTTCATCCTCGCCTCTATTTGAATTTCCTATATCTTCATCTTTTTGTTCCAGCTTCAGTCACCTCCTCTTTCTCACTTCTTTCTCTGTCCCTGCATCGTTTTTCTTCCCTCCTCCCTCTGGTCTCATTCACTCTCTCCCACCTCTCATTTAGTCTCCCCCATCCGTCTGTCACCCCCTTGTCTTCACATCTCTGTCTTCCTGCTCTCTCGTCCCCCAGGTGGCTCTGGATACCATTTCGGCCCCCTGCTTTTGAATTTAATTACTCCTGGCATTGTCTTCATGAAACCCCCACACTCGCACTGATCCAGGCAATAACACCCAGGGTGGGGGCGGGATGGGAGATCAACAAAGAACAGATTGAAGGCTGAAAAGTTGATATCAGAAATTAGATTAATGACAGGGACAGAGAAACCCTATCTGATTAAGATGTGGATGAAAAACTGATGCTGGAATCTGATTGGATGGGAATTATCGAGATCTTTGGCACCAGTCAGGCAAAGTAGTCCATCCATCCATCCATCCATCCATCCATCCATCCATCCACTCATCCATCCATCCATCCATCCATCCACTCATCCATCCATCCATCCATCCATCCATCCATCCACTCATCCATCCATCCATCCATCCATCCACTCATCCATCCATCCATCCATCCATCCATCCATCCACTCATCCATCCATCCATCCATCCATCCATATATCCATCCATCCATCCATCCATCCATCCATCCATCCATCCGTGCATCCATTAAAAAATAGTGCACTAACTGTGGACTGTAGTTAATCACGATTAATGGGATTAATCTTGACAGCCCTTTTTAAAACCTTTGTCTACTTTCCAGCACTGACTGTGCTTTTTCAGCCGTAGACATCGATGTTACCCTATGCCATCAAAGCTTCTGAACTGTTTACTTAACTGATCTGGCCACAGAACAGTTTTCCATTTTGCCTTGGTCCATTGTAAATGTGCTTTTCCCTGAGAAGACTGTAGTCTTTCTGGATTGTGTTCGCACATGCATGTTCATTCTTCTGTAAATTTACAGATCTATCAACACTCACAGTCACAGTCACTTATGGAAGTTGAGACGAGGTATTGGGCTCCAAACAATAAAAGTGATAGATGCTTTCTCCTCCAGTTTCAAGCTTAAACCGGAACAGAAATGATATAAATCCTACCCCATTATTATCTTACATCTTTGTGATCGGCAGCTTTTTATTTTAGCTGTAAGACTTTCCTCTCCTCTGCTGTTTTATCATCTATATTTTTTTCTTGTTGGCTTTTTTTCTCATTATCTTGGAGACCTCCAGTGATGGTTTAGAGCAGTGGATCACCTCCTCCAGGCACACAGATAAAGCAGCCATCAATGTATTTTAATTTGTCGAGGGATTGCCGCTCTCATGATGGACTAATGTGATTACATCCCTGCACTGCTCTTCCCGCGGTTTGGATTTGAAGAATGCCTGCTGTTGTTTTGTCATTATAAGGCTCCTGAAATGGACCCAGGAGAGCCGAGTGAGAGGTATAAAGGTTGGGTGTGTGGCGGTGGGGGGGGTAGTGGGTAAAATAACGACCCTTCGGTGCTGTAAAAGCATCCATTCTGTCGGCCCAGGACTCGTGGAGCCAGCCTGGGCCTTCCCCTTTTGTCAACAGTGAAAAATGAAGCATTTCTGAATCCCCGACACTCGCTGCGTTTCCCTCTGGGTGCCTCAGATACATTGAGTTAACATAAAGCAAAATTCAGGACAGGGGCGGCCCGGGTGACAAATGAAGCGCCTCTCTGTGTTTTGGAGGGAAAATAAAGGGGCCCTTTTTGTAGAAATGAGATTTGGTGCTTCCTCCAGGCCAGTTTTCTGCAGTCCAAATGTATCTGAGAGCCACAATGGAAGATGGAATATTCTTGGAATGGAAAAAACAGAATAATCTGAGTATAGATCATTTCCCTTCAGCACGCTCTCAGTCCAATCACTGCTTTGCTCCCATTTTGTCACATTATGGCTTATTTTCACACGCCGCTGCCAGCCGGGCTAAAATAAAAGCCACCATTCGGCTTGATCACGACACCCGGCCCGTTGCAGCTTCTTAAAAATGGATCCAATTTGGGTTTTGGAGAGAAAGCTCGCTGGGGTACAAATGAGTCACCTCGGCCTGCCTGCTCATGTGCAGTGCTCTTGTCCGACTTGGACTCATTTGTAGTCTGCAGGAGAGAAGAGGGATGGATGGTCCGGATCGCTTTTGGCTGCGTTTCGGAGAGGGCTGCGGGGCAGTGGCGTTGGGAGGTCCAAAGACTTGTTCGCTAATTAGGGAGAGCTCGCCGCCTGTGATGCAGTCACGCTCGCTGGCTGTGTGGCGAGTCGCTCCGGGAAGCAGACGAGCGCTGGTGGTGCTGCTGAGTTTTACTGATTTCCTTCCAACCAAAATCACGTGGAGAGCTTTCATGTTTGTTTGGATGCGTCAGACTCTTTACTCTGAGTCTGTCTCAGAAATTAAATCTGTTTTTTTTCTCCTTTAGGTGCTTCTCTCTCTTATTTTTGTGCCTTGCTGCAGGAACAAGTCGATTAGATTCTGCCTCACCAATGAGGAAACAGAATCTTTACTTATTTGATGAGTTTAGTCCAGAATTTACCGCTGTCAACCATTTATGCTTTCTTTTTTCATTTGAACTTGAGCCATTGCTGCATTTTACAAGAAACAGACAATGCACTCAACTCTCAGCCTCAGTGGAGGGTCTTTGGGAGTCGGTTTAGCTCAGTCTAGAGCAGTGTTACCCAACCCTGCTCAACCAAAGAGCCAAATTATTATAAAAGATCTTTGCAAGAGCCACAATCTAAGTGGTGAAAAGTGGCAAAAATAGTCAAAAAGCTGCAAAAACATGGCGAGAAATGAGTGGAAAGTGACTTAAATGGGCAGAAAGCAGCAAAGACTGGCAAAACTGGGAGAAAAGTGGCATTTAATGGAAAAAAGGGAAAAATGCAAACAGCAAAAAACAGGATAAAAATGGCAGAATTGAAAAAGGGGCAAAAACAGGATAAAAGTTGCAACAAAAAGAAGCAAAAATTGGCCAAAGCAGTAAAAGTTGATTGAAAGTGGCAAATCATAAAAAAAGGCAAATATTTGCAAATCAGGGCTGTGGAAATATCCAGACAATAATAAAGGAAAATAAAAGTGGCCAAGAAGTGGCAAAAAACAGGTGAAAATGGGCAAAGTAGGTATAAAATGGTCAAATCTGGGTGAAAAGTGGCGAAAAGGGTTGAGAAGTGACCAAAAAAACAGTTACAGGTGGCACAAAAGGTCAAAAAGCTGCAAAAACATGTCAAAATATGAGTGGAAAGTGATTAAAATGGGTGAAAAAGAGGCAAAATGGTGGGAAAAATTGGCAAAATGCAGCAGAGAGTAGAAAAAAATGGTGAAAAACTGGCATTAAATGGCATACAAGGGGAAAAAATGCCAACAGAAAAAATAGCAAGATAAAATTGGCTTAAAATCGTTAAAAAAAAAAAGTTGGGCAAAGCAGGTATGAACTGGAAAACATTGGGTGAAAAGTGGGAAAAACGGATGTGAAATGATCAAAAACAATTAGTCATAGGTGGTGAAAATGGTCAGAAAGATGCAAAAACATGGCATGAAGTGAGTGCAACGTGATTAAAATGGACAAAAAGCAGCTAAGAGTGGCAAAAATGGGAGAAAAGTTGCAACAGGAGCTGGCAAAAATTGGTCAAAGCAGTTAACATTGATTGAAAGTGGCAAATAATAAACAAAAGGCAGATATTTGCAAATCAGTGCAATGGAAATATCCAGATAATAATAAAGGATGAATATTAAACTTGACAGCTGAAGGCTACGGTATAAGTGTGGGAAAAACAACTGATTGTGACTTGCAGTGGATAATTTCCCTTTTCTAACACATAAAATGGCCACAATCTAAGTGGTGAAAAGTGGCAAAAATGTGTTAAAGTACCAATAAAAATAATTTAAAAGTGGCACAAACTGTCAAAAAGTGGCCAAGAAGTGGCAAAAAATAGGTGAAAATGGGCAAAGTAGGTATAAAACGGTCAAATCTGGGTGAAAAGTGGAGAAAAGGGTTGAGAAGTGACATAAAAAACAGTTACAGGTGGCACAAAAGGTCAAAAAGCTGCAAAAACATGTCAAAATATGAGTGGAAAGTGATTAAAATGGGCAAAAAAGAGGCAAAATGGTGGGAAACGTGGCAAATTGTAGCACAGAGTGTCAAAAATGGTGGAAAGGTCTCATTTAATGGCATAAAAGGGGAAAACTGCTGACAGAAAAGAGCAGGATAAAAGTGGCAAAACTGGTGAAAAAGAGTCAAAATTGGCCAAAGCAGTAAAAATGGGTTAAAAGCAATAACATGAGGGAATAACATTTCAAATTTACACATCAAAAAGAGCAACAAATCATCACAAAAGAGCCACGCGTTGAGTTTCACTGGTCTAGACCAACAACCAGACCCAGAGGCTGCAGTCCTTGATGCACTGGTTTCATATTTGAGTCCTGGGCTTCCATGGTCGAGCAGCTGCATCACCAAGTGCTACGCCAAGCATCAGATAGAGAAGTGTTAAGCACTGTACCCTGATTACCCATGCAGATGAAATCGGCAGGCGGTTATGGAAAGGGTCCCGTATCTTTGTTTGTTTGTATGTGTACAAGATAACTCAAGAACGGAAAGGCGGATCTTCACCAAACTTTCAAGGAATATTGGGATAGTGACAGGAAAGGATCGATTAGATTTTGGTGATGATCCACGCACCCGTTCGGTTTTTCTCTGACTTCGAAATTTTGAACACCATGGTAATCAATGGGAGCGTGAGTTCCTCAGTGGCGCTGCTTAGGCGTGGGTCTGCTGCCTCAGACGGTCATTCTACTTTTATGATGTAGTTGTTGGTGTCTTTAAAGCATGGTAAAACCATGACTCATACATTTTCACTAACAGCACAGACAGGCTGGTGTTGGTCCGTGTAGTTGTTGGTGTCTTTAAAGCATGGTAAAACCATGACTCATACATTTTCACTAACAGCACAGACAGGCTGGTGTTGGTCCGTGTAGTTGTTGGTGTCTTTAAAGCATGGTAAAACCATGACTCATACATTTTCACTAACAGCATAGACAGGCTGGTGTTGGTCCGGTCTCAAACACAGACGTATGAACACCTCTCCTGTTGCAGCCAGGAGACCCGAGATGTCTCAATAATGCTGTCAGCAGGTAGCGACTCCACACTCGGCTCTCCTCGCTGAGAAATAGAAGCTGAAGTGGCTGAATTGGTTTGTCAGCGTCGCCTTTTCTTCTGCTCAGAGAGGGATGTTGGAAAAGACTCGCGGTTCAGTGCTACACGTGTCGGGCGGAGACGTCTGTTTCTTCTTGTTTTGCTTCTCCAGCACCTTCGGCTCTCTGCTGTCTCGGCCATTTTCCATCACCTGTCAGAAGTCAAACACTTGTTGTCATGTCGGTAAATTGGTGGTGGTCAGAGGTGCAAATGCATGAATAGTTCAGCCATCACAGACTAGAGAGGCAGCTTTATGGAAACAGGAAGCTACATAGATTCATTTCCTGTAAGGTGGAGCTACATTTTATTTTTTAAGGCTGTATGCACACAGCTCTGCAGCTGTACTGTTAATTATGACTACTTTTGTTTACTTTCATTTTCATTAAACTGCTGATTCAAATGCAGTGAAGCACCATTTCCTTTAATTCAGGGGTGTCAAACTCAGTCACAGCAGGGGCCAGATTCTGGATTTAGGTCTGACCTGAGAGCCTAACAGGGTCAACATTTAACCATAACTGTCAACCTCATTTTCACCAGTAATAAAATATGAAAAAATCACTGATGAAAAATCATTTAATAATTCAAAAAAGTCAAAATGATGAGTTTAAAGGCTCGAATCTGAGATAAAAATTCCAATTTATTAGTTCAAAACATCAGAACTCAATATAAAAAAATAGAAAAAGAATGTTTTAAAGAGCAAATATATGAGGAGAAAGTTGAAATTATAATTTTGAAAGGTCAAAATATGAGATCAAATTTGAAATTGTGAGTCTGAAAGGTCAAAATATGGAATTAAAAAGCCAAAATTAGGAGTTGAAAATGTATAAATATGGGCTAGAATTCAAAATGATGGCTGAAAAATTTAAAAATATGATTTAAATTCAAATTTGGGAGTTTAAAAGTAATAATGTGAAAAAACAAAATTTATGAATTTAAAATGTCAAAATATTAGAAAAAAATTGAAATCATGTGTTTAAAAGTCAAAATGTGGGACTAAAAAGCCAAAGTAAGGAGTTGAAAAGGTCAAAATATAACCTAAATTTTAAAATTGGGGATCTGAAAGATAAAAATGTGAATTATGAAGTCCAAATTATGAGTCGAAAAGGTCAAAATATGACATAAAATTTAACATTGGTGATGTAAAAGATACAAATATGACATATAAAGTCCAACTTATGAATGGAAAAGGTCTAAATATGAAATGAAAAGTCAAAATCATAACTTTGAGTCGTAATCTTGAGATGAAAAATTGAAAATATGAAATAAAACACAAATTATTTTTTCCCCCACATTCTTGACTTTTTAAGAAATCTTTCTTAGGTCATGTTCACAGCTGATAGTCTGGGGACTCGGTGCGTTTTGGAACAGAAATGGCAACATTGTTGCACTTTCCTTTGGTTTTGTTCGCATTCACACTGTTCTCTTTGGTCAAACGGACCAAACCGTCTGAACACCTACAACCTCTGCCCGCTAGGCTCTGTCGCCACAAACAAACGGGCGACCAAGAAGAAAAGAAGGCATAGAAGAAGACGAAACTCCTTCCGCTGGTCTTTTCTTCCACATAAACAATAAAAAACACAGAATTTACGCTGACTTGTGGTTTCTGCTCTTGCATTTTGGCATAATGAGCAGCCGGTAAGGTGGTGAGCTGTCCAGCATGTTGTCCTTTACACAAGACGAATAAATCAGCACGGACTACAACGCGTTGCCATGGATACACAGACACCAAACGAGGCACCGACATGTATTTGAGTGTATTAAATCACATATAAATCCGTATATCATTACGCTTTATGCCTCTTCCTGCCTTTGGTTCACAAATTGGTCCACTTTGCCTTCACACCTCTAATGAACCGCACCAGGGTTCGTTAGGAAGCGGACTGAGACCCCCTGTTTCAAGCGGACCAGAGTCCGCTTGTTTGGTCCGCACCAGAGTTCGCATGAGCGTTCACACCACTCAAAACAAACCGGACTATCCGAGGAAACGGACCAGAGTTTGTTTAAAGCAGACCAAACCCTTACTCCACCCTTACTCTTTACTTTTTCAGATTTTTAGCTTAACAAGGATATTTGAAATCATCAAGCTGAAGTTTAGATTTTTATACTGGAGGAACTCTGCAGACCTCATTCTGGTGGGCCAGATAGAATACAAATATGATAAGATCTCGCGGGCCAGATATAATCGTTCTGTTGGCCGGATATGGCCCCCGGGCCTTGAGTTTGACACCTGTGTCCTAATTGGTCCATAAAAAATGTGACATGAAGTCCATCCAATCACAGTCCTTTCTTGTTTTTGAGAGGTCCCGCCCTTCCCAAACACCATCTCTGGGGTGAGACCCAGATGGATGTGTAATAGGTATTATCTAACATGTCAGGACGTCATATACTACCATCTCATGCCAAATTTCCAGCAGCTTTATGCTCTGTTGTTTTGGTGACAGAACATAAAAACTATTGAATCATGCTCTGACAGATTGAAAGACTAATTATGAAAGCTTTCAGTGAATTTAGAGGACTATGGGGGAGTCAGCGCTCACTATTAGCATATCCTTCATCTGCCTGGTGTGTCAACAAAGGAGCCTGGCTCCCTGTCTCCACACCGGTGTATTCAGATGCAAAGTAAAGTGAATGTAATTACGTCTGCATTTTTTCTACACGGTTTGTTCTTGTTTTAATATGAGCGCTGTCGTGTGTTTCATTGTAGCCTCTCATTTGTTTCCATTTAAGGCGATGAAAAAAAGGTCTGTGCAGCATTTAATTGTATTTGCGTGGAGTTTTGTTGTGGATGTGCGGCGGTAAAAGCTGGAATAAGAGCGGTTATTGTGGAGGGCCTGCAGAGGTGATGTTTCTCTAAATGTGACTGCTGGTTATGGCTGCTCTGATAACTCCAGTAACATCACCACTCTTTAAACCAGACGCTCGGTGTTCAGACTCAGCAGGAAGCTTGGTGAGGTTGAGATGCTTCCACAAACAGGGGGAGGAAAAAATATGCCACTACTTTTGACCTGTACATGCATACAAAAATCACTTTTGTCCCCAGAAATTCTGTAAATCCACAGCATATGTTGTATTAACTGTGGGATGATGGGACATCCTTTATCTCGAGCCTTGGTGCAGTTGTCCAATCATAAAAGAGTCTTCATTATTTATGGGACGTCAGTGATTGGACTTAGGGCTTTGTTTACTCACAGACCTTGTTGAACTTGCAGATTCATGCTGATTATCAATAGATTATATGTGGGTGAATTTCAGCCAATCACAGCTTTAGTTTCCTCTTTCTGTCTCTAAGGTCCTCTTGGAGCTGTTGCTGAATGAAGACTATAGCAGACTGCATTTCTGAGGTGTTTGGATCAATGAAGTTCTGGTTCTGCTGTGTATACGTTGTGTTTAAAGCTCAGGGGAAAGGAGGAAACATTGATTTTCTGTGAATCAGTCAAGCACAGATTTTTAAAGCTGGTTTGGTGGAAGTCGTTTTATTGATTAATAGCAGCGCCTGTGCACACATGGATGCAGACGGCACATTACTGAGGACACTAGGGATTCATCTAGTACATATGCAGTCTGAACTGCATGCAGAGCAGAATTACAGCTAGATTTAAAGGTACAACTGTTTTCTTATGCTGGTTCATTTCATTCATTTGCAATCACTTTGCCTGTGCCGATTTGATTTATAACAGTGTTACTCAACCCTGCTCAAGCAAAGAGCCAAAATGTTGAAAATACCTTTGCAAGAGCCACAATCTAAGTGGTGAAAAGTGGCAAAACGGCTTAAGGTAGCAATAAAAATGAGTTAAAGTTGGCAAATATGGTCATAAAGCAGCACAAATGGGTGAAAATGGGGAGAAAAAGTGGAAAATGGTAAGAAAGTAGCAAAAAAATGAGTGAAAGTGACTAAAAAAGGGTAAAAAGCAGTCACGATTGGCAAAAATAGGAAACAAGTGGTATTTCATGGCAAAATGTAGCTTAAATGAGCAAAAAGTGGCAAACAAATGTGAAAACCGGCAAAAAGGGGGAAGAAGTGGCAAAAAGAGGAGGCAAAAATTTGGAAGTATAAGGAAACAATTGGTACTTAATGGCAAAACATAGCTTATTTGGACAAAAAGTGGCAAAAATTGGCTAAAAGTAACAAAAATTGGGGAAAAAAAAGTTGCAAAAATGGGCAAAAAATAAGAAAAATGGAGTATTTAATTGCAAAACATAGCTTGATTTGGCCAAAAGTGGCAAAAATTCTGAAAAAGGCAAAAATGGGATGAAATTGGAAAAAGTGGCAAAAAGAAGAGGCAAAAATTTGGGAAAAAAGTAAACAATTGTTATTTAATGGCAAAAGGTAGCTTATTTGGATGAAAAGTGGCAAAAAATAGTTAGAAAGTAGCAAAAATGGGGTAAAAGTGGCAAAAATTGGGAAAAAAGTTGCAAAATGGGCGAAAAAAAAGAAATAAGGGGTATTTAAGGCAAAAGATAGCATAATAGATAAAAAGTGGCCAAAATGGGCTTAAAGAAGCAAAAATTGGGAAAAAAGAAGTTCAAAAAAGGGCAAAAACTAGGGGAAAAAAGGGTATTTAATTGCAAAAGGTAGCTAAAGTTGGCCAAAAGTGGCAAAAAATTCTGAAAGGGGAAAAATGGGATGAAATTGGAAAAAGTGGCAAAAAGAAGAGCCAAAAATTTAGTAAAAAGGGGAAACCATTGGTATTTAATTGCAAATGGTTGCTTATTTGAATGAAAAGTGGCAAAAAAATAGTAAAAAAAAGTGGCACAAAATGGGGTAAAAGTAGCACAAATGGGTGAAAAGGGGTTAAAAATGGGGAGAAAAACAAAGTTGCAAAATGGCCAATAAAAAGCAGAAAAAATGGGCTTTTAATGGCAAAAGATAGCATAAATGGATGAAAAGTGACAAAAATGTTTAAATGGCAAAAAAGTTTCCCTTTTTTAAGGTTTTTTGGGGGAATAATATTTAAAATTAAGACATAAAAGAGCCACATGTGGCTCCAGGGCCACACGTTGAGTATAACTGGTTAAACATGGCTTTCTTAATGTGGGCTCTGTGTTTATGAATGCACAGGCTTAGAAAATATCACCAGAGTTTAAATAATATACACTATTAGTTAATTAATGATGTTTTTCTGTGTGTCTGCCTTTGTCTCCACAGTTGAGCAGAAGGCAGCGCTGGAGAAGGAAGCCAAGGTCAGCATCCTGGAGGCCGGGGTCGCCGATGTGAGTACACCTGCTTAAACTCTTTCCTCCTTCGCGGTTCTTTCATTTTGAATCTTACATGAAATCTTTGGACGATGGGAGGCAGGCATGAGCCAAACAAACTGGAATCTCTCTGCAATAGCATGCCTACAGATGAGGGGTAACTAATGGTTTTTATCTTAGAATAACTTGCAGCATGGCTGGATGCAGCATGGCAACATTAAGGTATGAAGGTGAGTTATGCTCTTAGAAAGCAGCCTCATCTCCTTTGGATTCCGTCTGAAGGGACTGGCTCAGATTTGCCACAGGAATGTGTCCGTGGTGTTTGGTGAAAAGGTCTGAGGCCAGGGTCCTGTTCCAGCTGTCAGAGTTATTGCCTTGTGGAGTTGTACTGAGCAGGGGTTCAGTGTCATGTTGAAACAGGAAAAGTCCAAAAAAAGTCAAAAACACTTGACCAAATAGGACTGTCATTGATATGATTTCCTTCCTTTCTCACCTCTTCAAGTACAGCATATACCAAGCCTCCCAAATGCAGCAGATATAAAGGTTTTTATGGTGTCGTTTTTGGGACACTGCCTCTGTGGAATACTGTTGTGATGTGCTGACAAAGCCTCGGTTGGGTTGGATATGGATAGCTTGAGCAAACGCCGCTCTATTGCCCAGGAGATTTCTGTCCTTTCCCTGTGTCAAACCTAGATTTAACCGGTGTAATTTCTGAGCTGACTTCTAGTGGAGTTACTCAGGCTCTCTTCTGCAGTTTATAAGTCTGAACATGTGCTGTGCGGCAAAGCATGAAGTGATGACAGAAAACCCTGCCACTGGTTGTCAAAGCCTTGTCACAATGCATTCTGGGATACAAAGACAACATGGAGGTAGGATAACCCTGCTAGCTGCCAGAAAGATAAAAAAAAAAGTATTTTAATGGATAAACAGACATCCACTATCAGAGTCACTAGTGTGGATTTACTCTTTAAAGACCCCGGAAAGTCAGTCAAGTTCCACGCTCTCCAGGAAACGTTTTGTAAGCACTATGAAGACGTGGATAGCGTCATTAGAAAGGCACAGTGCAGGGTTTCCAGAGAAAAGACAAGTCATTGGCTACAATTTAGGGTTCAAAAGCTATTTAACTTTGAATAACACGTGCCTCTTATTGTCCTACATAACAACACCAGTTTTGGCATACTTTTTGTTATGTAGGAAATGGAAGAATCAAAAATGTCACGGAAACAGACTGGTTCAGATATCTGTAGATTTTACTGCACAGCTGGGTCTTTAACAGAAGAAAGACCTGGTATACAGACAAGAACATCATTTTATACTCTTGACAATAGGTCTTTGGAAACCACCACGTACATGTGCCAATCCTTACAAGGCCATCTCACTATTTCTGGCTTGCTGCCAGCTTAGGCAAACACAATTTTAGCCGTGTTACTTGAGTCCATGCAAACCATGACAAACTCACACTAATACATTTCTTTTAATTACTGTTTTTATTTCATATTTAGCTAATTTTATACACATTTTTAAAATAAAAATTGATGAAATGTACAATTTAAAATCATTTAAAAACATTTTTTTTTTTTTCTGGAAAGCTTTTGGCGACCCCCTCTTTCTGTCTCATGACCCCCGACAGCAGGGCTATCCAGTTAAAAATTCAACTGGGCCAAATTTTTAAATAAGAAATGTAGTCGGGCCAGACATGTTTAGTGCCCAGTAAGCAGATAAAATGTCAAATTCGAACCAATACAGACCAATTTGATGAAAAATATGCACTTTAATTCATAGCCTCCCTTTAAAATTTGGCAACATGACAAAAGCACATCAAAAAGCCCATAAAAACACAACAACAGAGCTGTATTTGAACCCGAGGTAATAGAAATGTTTTTTTTTTTCACTTGAATGAAAATAAAAAAAGAATGGTAATAATAATAATTTTAACCTTACCCTTCTGTCAGCATCGCTAGCCACGCTTCAAAACAACGCAGTGCATTGTAAGTAGACTGTCGCTAGGCTATGTGGAGTGTTACATTCACAGTAAGAAATACTGTGGGAATTTATGAAAACATGCAAAACAGGTTGCCCTCTGCATCACGACCACAGACTGGGCCGCTTGGGGTTTGGTTCTTGGCCACATGTGGCCCCCGAGCTTCTAATTGAATAGGCCTGCCCTACGGGGTCCCAACCCTCATGTTGAGAACCGCTGATTTAGACTACCAGGAGGATGCAATGAGGAACCTGTCACACTGTCATACTTTTAAATTTCTATTTATTTATCTGTATATTTTTACCTGAACGGCCAATTGTTGGCTTGGTGCATCAGTGTAATTTCAGTCAAAAAGTTTTTCTTTGGTTGACTCCAATCCTGATAAAAATCATTAGATTTGGAATCAAAATAGGAAGAATTATTCTTGTAATTCTTGTTCTTGTGTAAACAGAGACCCTGGTTATATATGAGGCTTTACAGTAGACTTTATATCAGCAGTGTCTGTCATAGTGTTCCCAATTCAAAGTTTAATTTATATGCTGATGCTACTGTGATTTATTGCTCTGCTCCTACAAAAACAAGAGGCTCTCTTTCCCTAAGAAGAGGCCTTTGATACTGAATAAAAACACTTTGGAGAAAATTTGATTTTGAATCATGAACACTGACTCAAAGAAAGCCACTGAACCTGTTGTGGATTCTTAAGCGATGAAAAGTAAAGAACCGACCCGTGAAATGAACCGTTTTCTCTGTTTTACTGTGTAAATGCAGCTGCTCTGTTTGTTTTTCTTATTGACTGGCTTATAGATTTGATGGTGCTATGTGTACCTTGAGAGTCTAAGGTCAATGCTTTTGCATTTGGACAGTGACATGGAGAGATTCAAGGGTTAATTCAGCAAATGCTGACGCTCTGACTTGAACTGGGATGGTTGATGCACATTGGATGCAGGCTCTATCATGCATCCAAATCCACAGAGAAAATGTGACTAGGTGTTCCTGATGTTCACTGTTTCCAACTGTAGATTGCATCCTTTATAATTGTGTAAATCAATGGTCAACACTGAGTAGAAGCAAAGCGAATCTGTAAAAAAAAAAGATGTAAGCTTTTCTGATGTTTGCTGCCCACTCCATTATCCCAGCCACCCCTCCTTGATTCTCTCAGCCTCTCCTGCTTGGTTTTCATCTCTGGGCATTGCTATTCTCCACCAGCTCTGCAGGAAATAGACTGCTGAGTGTCTGCACTCGCCTATTGATTCAAGAGTTAGTCTGCACCGATGACGGCACGCCATTCACCACGCTTATCAAAGTGGCAGCAGCGAGGTCTGAGAGAGAAACGCTCAGAGAAGGAGAGAGAGGAGCTTAGAAAGGAGAAGTTGAGCGGCTTCTGGAGGAGGCAGGGCCTATCGAGGTGATCAATACTCAGCTGCAAACAGGAGCCAATTATGGCCAATCGAAGCTCCGTTGTAAGAAAGAGAGAGGGAGAGAAGTGGAGAAAAATCCCTCCATCACAGGCTGCCAGATAGAGAAATAGCAAAAAGCTGTGGGCGAGGCACAACCTGCAACAAAACATCCATCATCAGCCCATACGGTGTTTATTATGGTTTTATCATACACTGTAAAATAAGAATATTAGCATACTACATCACTGCTGACAGCTTAAAATACAAAAAAAGAAAAGTTACTTTCTGTGGAGTGAAGATTTGTTCCCTCGCTGACGTCCGAGCTCGGCTCTGGGAGCAGATTTTGATCAAGACTGCAGGTTTGACTGTTGTTCTCATTCATCAGGCGCAGGAATAAATTCTCTTTCTTTCATTGATGCCTGTGTGTATTTGAGAAGACGATAACATGAATGTTTATTGATCCCTGTGGGGAAATTAGGTTGGCGCAGCAGCAAAGGATAATGGGGAAAAATAGCATGCAGTAAAACCAATAAAGACCAAACAGTTGAACAGTTAAACAGAACATCAATTATGGTGGGGTTGTTGGAGTTTATGCACCGACAATCTGGCATGTGAAATGAAACTGATGAGAGGGACCCGCATGCAAAGACTCGTTGTCTTCTTTTTCTTGGGATTGTTTTTATTACATGGTAGGCTGATTTTTTTTTCTGGTTTTAACAACCCAAGATCACATTATAGTGTTCTGGTCTTAGTTATAAATTTCAGCACTTTAAGAATCACTGTCCATTAAGATTTGACCTGATTTATATCCAAAACCTGCTCAAATAGGGGCAACTGGACTTGGTTAGGGTCCCCCCCAAGATCCTAAACCAAGTCAAGCTGGGCCTTTTTGGTCAAGGTTTGGGTAGCCATGACCTGGGTGTCTGAGAACCTGCACAATACCTGATTTATAGGTTGAATGTTGGTTCAGGAAGTGAGGAACAGCCATTAGGATGAAAAGGAAAAGAGAAAAGTTAGTACTTTAAAGCTCTACACCCGGGGTCATCAACCACATCTGCACAAGGGCCAGATTTAGTCTCCACAGAGACTCTGGAGGCCAGACTTTCAAATAACCAGAAATTAAATCAATATTTTGGTCTGATTAAAATATTATTGTAGTAGTATTTGTATTTCTTTTCAAAACCCAGGATATTTTTAGGTATTACAGCGAGATCTATCCCTGTTATCTATAACACAGCAGGCCACAAAGAGACAGACCAGCCCACAGAATTGTTCGGGCCCCTGAAAATCCCAAATGATGGGCCCTTCCCAGCTGTGATAAGCACTAATATTAATTCATTTTTGACACTTTTAACCCTTTTTATTTCTCATTTGGCCATTTCTGCAACATTTTCTACCCCTCAACTTATTTTTGATCATTTTTGCCACTTTTAAAACAATTTTTGCCACTTTTGCCCATTTTGACACTCTTTAACCCCTTTTCACTACTTTGCCAGGCTGGTTTTTAAATATTTTTGCCACTTTTAGATCATTTTTGATACTTTTTAGCCTCTTTAAAACAATTTTTCTTTTCTCTAACCCCTTTTAAACCAATTTTCCTGCACATTTTTGCCCCTTTGTGCCACTCTAGTATCCATTTTTGCCACTTTTTAACCTTTTTTCATTACTTTTTTGCAACATTTTGCCACTAAAAACCCATTCTTTTTACTTTTGCCTCTTTTATTCACTTTTACCATTTTTTTCCACATTTTACCCTCTTTTCCTGCAATGGTTTGCCCCTTTGTGCCATTCTAGTATCCATTTTGACACTTTTTAACCCTTTTCATTACTTTTTTGCACCATTTTAGCCACTAATAACTCATTTTATAGACTTTTTGCCCCTTTTTTCCTCTGTTACCAATTTTTTTTCCCAACATTTTAACCTCTTTTCCTGCACATTTTTGTCCCTTTGTGCCATCCTAGTATCCATTTTGCCACTTTTTAACCCTTGTTCATTACTTTTTTGCAACGTTTTTGCCACTAATAACGAATTTTTATCATTTTTGCCTCTTTTTTCCTCTTTTACAATTATTTTTGCCACATTTTAACCTCTTTTCCTGCACATTTTTGCCCCTTTGTGTCATCTCTGGCCATTTTTGCAACATTTCTGCAAGTCTTAACCCATTTTTAAAAATACATTTACTAATTATGAATGACGAGTGAATTTCTGTAAAAACAGGCCAAAATCAGATCATTCTAAAACTATTTTAATAGTAATTTTTTTTTGGATGGATTTAACAGCTGCAGACATTTGAAGCCAAAAGACACGCCTGCAACCAGAACATCTTCTTTTCCTCCTTTTCTGAATTTTTGCTGCCAGTTGATGATCACTGCTCTACATGGACTAAGTTGAATCCCTACACTTAACACAACGGGACTTTTACCACAGATTTACCTGGTGTGGAGGTGATCAATTGTACAAGTACTCAGTCCTACAGACCTCCTGGTGCTTAGCGCCACCTATCCATATGAGGGGGAAGAGTCTAGAGGAGTGGTTCTTATCTGGTTGGACCTCAGGACCCATCATCAGATCCTAAATGAGAAATGCGACCCAAATTTCTGATATTTCTCAAGAGTACCTGGATGCATCAGAGGACCTTCGCTTCACACCAGAAGTCGGAAAAGCGCTGCCATATCTCATCTTCTAATACCGGAAGTCACTTGAACTGAACATCTTCTTTGTTGTTTTCTCTGTGTGTCGCCGCCATGTTAGTAGAGACAAGTCTGCCAAGTAGGCAAATACAAGTAGGCAAAAAACATGTGAGAGTTTGGGTTAACAAGCACAGCGATAATGTTACATTAATTTTAATGAATCGATTTATGATCCAAATCTGGTCTGGATGGATGGATGGATGGATGGATGGACAGATGGATGGATGGATGGATGGATGGATGGATGGATGGATGGATGGATGGATGGATGGATGGATGGACAGATGGATGGATGGATGGATGGACAGATGGATGGATGGATGGATGGATGGATGGATGGATGGATGGATGGATGGATGGATGGATGGATTGATGATTGGACAGATGGATGGATGGATGGATGGATGGATGGATGAATGGATGGATGATTGGACAGATGGATGGATGGATGGATGGATGGATGGATGGATGGATGGATGGATGGATGGACAGATGGATGGATGGATAGATGGATGGATGGATGGATGGATGGATGGATGGATGGATGGACAGATGGATGGATGGATGGATGGATGGATGGATGGATGGATGGACAGATGGATGGATGGATAGATGGATGGATGGATGGATGGATGGAATGGATGGATGGATGGAATGGATGGATGGATGGATGGATGGATGGATGGATGGATAGATGGACAGATGGATAGATGGATGGATAGATGGAATGGATGGATGGATGGATGGATGGATGGACAGATGGATAGATGGATGGATAGACAGATGGATAGATGGATGGATAGATGGATGGATGGATGGATGGATGGATGGATGGATGCATAGACAGATGGATGGATGTTGGATGGATATGTTCCTCGTGTCACTGAGCACAGACATAATAAACAAAGGGAGATTGCCTGGCCAGACGTTGGCGTCACCGCCATGTTTCCAGAGGCAAGTCGCTACGTCATTAAATACAGAAGACCAGGGGTTTTCCATGGAATAAAAAGCACAAACGACAAGATTGCATGATTTTAATGAATCATTTATAACAAATGATCCATGTTAAACCCAGAATGTGAAACTTGTCTGGATGTATTTAGGAGAAATCATGAGAGGGAAAACTTCTGAGCATCACTGACTTTCCTCAAAGGTCAGCTCAGCTGTAAATCTGTGGCATCTGGTTCTCAAAAGGCCAACTACTATCAGAAATGCCACCAGCTAGGCTCTTATATTCACTGTGAGCTTAAAGACATTTCAGTGAGTACTTTGCATCACACAGATATGTTTTTTATGTTTTAATTCAGTGGCGAGAATCCAGTCAGACCAGACCGTCTGAGAGTCTAACAGGTCGAGTCCCTATAGCAGCCAAAGTGTCGTCCTTCAGCAGTGTTGATGTCTAGCCAAATAGTCTCTGAGTGAGTCAGCTCATCTCCTGCTGTTCGTTCTCCAGGGGTCGTTCAAGATTCGTGACCAACTTTCCAAGAAGAAAAAATCTTGTAAGAATCATATTTCTAGGAGTCATTCAGCATTTCCCCCTGGCTGCCTTTTCTTTAAAATTAAGGGCAGGAAATTAAACCACAATGAGATAAAAACAAGTTTTTTCTAAGTCTGAGCGCAGGCAAGATAGTGAAGAAGAGAACGGATAATTTGACATGGGAAAATGCAAAATTTACTCTGATTTAGAAATGTTAGTTTGTAATATAAAAACAGTGTTAAGCCAGGCTTTGTGCAGTTTTAAAGCGACACCTTGAACCATTCGTCTGGAGTGCTGAAAACATTTTTAACACCTATCTGAAGCAGAGTTGAGGTATTTTATTACATCCTAGCCTGTATTTTTCCATATGTATCAGTCACTCCAGGAATGGCCAACTCTTCATGGTGGAGGGGTTTGTGAGTCCCTGTGGCCGTAGGGTTCGCGTACAAAGCAGGCTGGATTGTAGACAAAGGTGGAGATCTGTAGAGCTGCCAAGGTGCATGGAGGATGAATGAAGTCTTGATGAAGACAGAAAGCTCCAGCCACACTTGTAGTCTAGAGAACAACACTATCAGGCTGACACATTTCAGCTTCAAACCTTAAATGGCTACAAAAGTTAAGGCTACAAGCCAATGGAGACCTGGGCATTCTGACCTTCAGTGGCTCAGACTGTAGGTCATGTAAACCCCCTCATCCTGGCCCATTCCCCAATTTCACTGGCCCTCCTGGTCCATATGTGGTAGTAGTTGCTCTCTGGTGTTTTTTCCAGTCCATGATGTGTTTTCCTTGTTGCAGCTTGGTTGATCTTCTTTTCCACTCTCATCTATGGTCACAAGCTTTGGGTAGTGGCTAAATGAATAGATGAATGTGGATAGAAGTGCTTTAAATGAGATCGCTCAGTAGGATAGCTGGGCAAGTCTTTAAGACAGGGTGAAGAGCCTGGACCACTGGGGGGTTCAGAGTTGCTGCTCCTTCAAATTGAAAGGAGCCTTTTGAGGTTGTTGGGGTATCTGATCAGAATGGCACCCAATCTATAGGGGTCAAACTGGAAAATTCAGCTAGGAAGACACCTTGGATGGATGGATGGATGGATGGATGGATGGATGGATGGATGATTGCTGATGGATAGTTTGGTAGCCAAATAAGCTGTTAAACAGAAAGATAAATGGATGGATGGAGAGACTAATGATGGATGGATAGATGGATGATGGATAAGTTGGTAGCCAAATAAGTTGTTAAACAGAAAGATGGATGGATGGATGGATGGATGGATGGATGGATAGATGGAGAGACAAATGGATGGGTGGTACACTGGTAAATTCACAAATCATTGCATGTATCATTTGATGGTTGGCTGAAAGGATGTACAAATGGTTGGATGATGGATAGATGGTTGGATGGATGATTGATCAATAGATAGATCAGTGCATGTATTACTTGATAGATGGATGGATGCATGGATGGATGCACTGATGGATGAATGGATTGATAAATGAATAAATCAGGGAATGTTTTATTTGACGGATGGTTGGGTGGATGAAGGGACTGATGAATGAGTAGCCAAAATAGTTGTTAAACACAAGGATGGGTGGACGGATGGATGGTGGAAGGATGGATGGATGGATAGATAAATGGATGTGCATGCATCATTTGATTGATGAATGGAGTGATAGATTGATGGATGGATGGCTAAATGGATGGATGTAGGGATGGATGGATAAAACCACTGTCAAACGGATGGCTGATATATGAATCATTGAATGGAATGATTCGATTGGTGTAAAGGATGTATTCAAAACAAAAGTTTGGTCCATCTTCAGTAGATCCCCTTAGGCAGCAAACTGAAAGCTTAACCCTTGAGACACGTTTGTTTATCCACCCAGAAACACAGAGAGACCTAGAAGGTTCAGAGTGAAGCTTCTTTTTTATGCCTGTCTTTTAACTAAGTTCATCCTCTTAGGTAACCCAATTACTACACACCAAAACATAAGAAAGTTTCAAACAATTCATGCCAAGAGAAAGAAAACCAAAAACTGGAGTCCCATGTATTTCAAAATAAACCGTAAGGATCAGAAGTAGAGGCAACCACAGTCCCAGTCCTTCAGAAACACTAGTTTTTATTTATGATCACATTTTAGGATCTTAATCAACATTTCTCCACAGATTTACCTCGTTCTCAGATTCCCATTCCTGCTTTAGATCTGTCATTACTTCTGTGGTTCTGTTGATAAAATGTTCTGTGAGTTTGCATTCCAATTATTCCTATTAAACGGTTTGTTTCTGGCTCAGCAGAGCGTTTCTGGATCAGGAGATAAACATAATGTTTTAGTTTCATTTCACACAGCGACTCCTCTCAGCGGCTCTGATAGATTACAAGCTTTCGTTTTAATCTCAAACGTGCTCATTTAAGTTCTTCACAGACGACACACTGCTGCTCCTTAAATGACTTCATGCTCCGTCCTTTCTCCTCCAGTCTGACCGCGGCTACCTCTCGTGGCTTCACCAATGAACACACACACCTCTCTGAGAACACATCACTGTTGTTTCCACACTTAATCTGGCGTCCAATTAAGAGAGTGTTTGTGTGTGTATTTGGAGGGAGGTTGGAGATAAGGTTGCCGTGGCAGCAACCAGATTATAATTGTCCTAGAGTGGCACTAATCCCCCCTCCAACCCGGCCAGCTCGTTTTGTTCACCGCAAATCAAGGAGCGTCCAATCTGTCTGAGAGAAGGGATTCACAAACAGAGGGAGGCAGGAAGGAGGGATGGAGCTAATGAAACAAAGAGAAGGACAACAGTAGACGGTGCTCCTCATCATCAGTTAACACGCTTACAACATAAGAAGACAGATAACACTCACAGCTATACAAAAACTGACCAGATCTCTGCTTTGAATCTAGAAAACTATGAACTGACTCGACAGCTGTTTTGGCTAATTAAGGCTAATTTAAGGACGTGACATAGAGAGGAAGGACATCAAATATGACATTTTACTTTCTTCATTTCATTGTTACGTCTTCTGGCATATTCACAGAACCTATAAAAGTGCAGAGAATGACACACTAGAGGAGCATTAACACCACAGCCTTCAGATTTCTCCAGCCACTCTCCATTCTCCACTAGGGCTGTGCTGGTCACAGGTTACAAACGTCATTAACCCCTCTGGCTCACAGTGTCTTATCCTCAATTTTTCCTGCCTTTTAAGTCACATCAGCTCATCGTGACTCAAAACCGGCAGGAAATCATCAAACAAACACAGCATGTATTTTGAAGCAGATCAAATGCTTTGTGCTGTTTTGTTCCTGTTTGGGTTGATTTCCTTCAAAATGCTGGAAGCTGAAACTCAGCTCATTTCTCAAGCAGAGCAGTGGAAAGTTATGCTTCTGGCATGCATCGCAGTTTGCAACCTGTGCAGTGGAATTGCAAAGACCGACTTGCAAGATTTGCTCCAGAGTGCGCAGACGGAGTATGTGGAATTTGAGGGTGCGCTCACAGCCCGCCCAGTTCCCTGAACTCACATTTCTCCAAGCCAAACTGGGCTTGAGCACAGCTACCCCATGTATACACACTCTAACATGATAAATGCCTGGCTTTAGTTTAGCCTCTAACTCAGCGATCCCCAAATGGTGGCCCGTTGGCCACTTCTGGCCTGCCAGCAGGTGTCATCTGGCCCGCAAGACATTTGGGAAAAAAGATGGAAATTTTAGAAAATATATTAATTTTTAATTTTTACCCTCTTAGGTGTTTGAAATACAATTTTCCACTTTTTTATCATGATCATTCTATAATTATAGAAAGAAAAGGTCGTAATACTATGCAATAAATGAGTTATGGTGCTTTGAACTCTCTTTAGAGCAGGGAGGAGCTTTGTAAAAAGACGCACGGCAGACTGCTTCATCACCTCAACTCTGCAAACATGCTGCCTAAAAAGAGGCTGATACAGACTGCATGACTTTTAAGACTGAAGGAGAAGTATTTATTGTCTAATTTAATATTGATTGTTTTGTTGAGGATGAAGAATTTAACCACCGTGCGCAGCTGCACGGACTCTCACTGAGTCCAGCCCTTTCAGCACCTCATAAAGGGTTTTCTGCATCTCAGGCCTTAACGAATGTTAGAGGTTTTTGCCTTGTAAAACCAAACTTCTATCCCTGTGGGGGATTAAAACAGCTGCTCTCAGGATAGTGAATACTTTCCCTGCATAATAGTCTGTTGGTTCCAAATGCAGACATATATCTCACTTTGGTGATTCAGTTCAATGTCAGCCTGATTTAATCCCTCATTATAAAGAATCTGTAATGCCAAACTAATATCAACTACATTTATTTACATACAATTTAATTTTATGTCGACAAAATGTGAAATTATGGTCTTGATCATTAACGTTCAAACGGGACATAGTTTATACATCCTACGTGTATTTGACTCCAAGTCTCGTCAAAAAATGGTAAAAATTATTCTCATAATGATAAAACAAATTGTTTGTATAACTGAAAATGTATTCCTAACGTGGACACAGGCTGTCCTATGACATGAGAGATCGGCATTTTTGGTCTTGGTGCAGCGGTCACAGACATAATTATGCACAGAGATGTGCCACTTCATGACGCGCAGGAAAGTCAGGGGGACTCAGAGAGAACGGCACGCAGAAGAACGTCTGTTGTGACTCAGACATGTGCTTACAGGTCAAGTTTTCACTCAGAAGGTGAGATGAGGACTCTCTTTCTGGACTCTGCACTGATCCTAGGTTGGGTGAAATAATCTCAGGGTCTGATCAGATATTGTGGACAACAGGTTGCCGTTTTAAAGCCATAAACAGTCGTGCTGAATCAATGTTTCGAATGAAAATTCCAGTCTTGTAAATTTAGCATCAGTGGGTCTTAAAAATGTTAAAAATGCAAAAAAAAGCCACCTGATACAAGGACAGCATGACTGACCTGTTTAGATTACTTGCAAATAAATCCTCTGTCTAAAGTGTAGCTAATTAAGCCATACTTTGTGTGTGTGTGTGTGTATGTGTGTGTATATATATATACACACACGTGAACATCCAAGAAATCATGTCTGGCCCTCGGCTTTCTGTCCTTGAAAAATGTTGGCCCCCAGGAAAAACTAGTCGAGGAACCCTGCTCTAAGGCAGCATTGACGCGGGGCTGGTGCAGATGGCGTCATGGCTTTGTCCTGCACAAGCTCACTGAGATCCTTGAAGACTAGCCCAGCAACCTCTCAGTGGCAGACCACCTCAAGGCGTGGTCTTTGATGTCAGTGGAACTGGATCGCTGACCTGCTCAGGCTTCCTCAGGAGATCACTACAATCTCCCTTCAACCTTTGGTCTCAACCCACCTAAACAGGAACCACTATCTTGGTGACCATCCCGTGGGAGGACAGAATGGAGGCTGCTTCGAGAAAAAAGGAGAGGTATGCAGAGCTGGCAGCTTCTCTTAATAACATTGTTCATGCTGCATACCTGTGCTTGTGCTTGTGCATGAGCGATAGTACCTAGTTGAAGCCACCTCTTCAGTCAGTGCAGGGCTAAACTAGTATACCATGCATTAACTCTGCAAGGAGTGCTCACACTAGTCAAACTAACTGGATTTTTGGGGTCAAATATGCTTGGGTACAACGGGCCTGGTTTGATTTTGCCCAGGAAGACCTTCAACCAGGCAGAAACTCTAAACCCTTAACCCTCCTAGGTCCACAGGAGGGTTGAAAAATAATGAAGTACTAATCACAAAAACTGGTGTTTAAGGGGTTAAAATTCTGAAACAGAATGAATATTCATTATAAATGATAATGACTGAAGTTGCTTAACCCCTTAAATGCCAGTTTTTGTGGTAAGAACTCGATTTTTTGTTAAAAGAAAAACACAAAAAGTCAATTATTTTCCATCACATTCATGCGGAACTGTTTTTTGTTTTTTTTGGTTTGGAATTATCTGAGCCCGGGAGTGTCAAAAATTGGCATCAAGATTGATTTTTAACAATTTCTAATATTTTCATAGTGCCCGATTGTATAAAAAGTGCGACACCCAAGTCCCTAAGGGTAAAAAATACCCTCTGCTATGGAAGATATATGTATTAATGTATAATTCCAGTGTTTTTTATATAAATATTTTAATCAAGATTTTATGGCTTAGATTGGCCCCAAAGCTATGCGAGATTAAGTTAAAAATGAACAAGTTTAATGCTCTGAAATAGAAATGATTTTACCAACAAAACTGCCCTATTTAGGTGTTTGAATAGTGATTTTAATACATGATATTTTGATTTTCAAACATTGACATGTGGTTAATTTTACCTTACTTTAAATGATTATGTTACATCCAAAATTTGCCTCTTATTCTGTCAATGTTTGCAGTTTCCAACCCCACCTCAGACGCTTTAAAATCCAATCCCAATCATATTTAAAGCTGCTGTCGCTGGCTGTAATCCCAACTCTTACTACAGCTTTTCTACTTGTTTTAACACAACTAGAAGCTCATCTTTTCATGCAGCAAACAAATGAAAAATATCCGTCTAAGTTGTGCTTTTTGTTGCATTATTCAATGCACATTCTAGAGGAATGTAATCTCCACATAATCCCTATTTACAGCACATAATCTGGATTTTAGAGTTCATCCTGGTTTCACAATATTGCAGAAGATGCTGCTGAACAGCTCATCTCGTTGTTTGTCGTGTGGCACGTCCCCACAGAGCCACAGTGTTCTTCTTTCATAGAGAATGTATTCCTGCTGTTGGAGGGGAGCAGAGTGATAGCATCGCTGGTAATGACAAAGTATTGTTGTGTACCGCCGGCCCAGGTGCCTGAAAACAGAGCTGCGTTTGAAAGGGAATATTCATGAGACACTGGATAAAGGTTGTCTGTTCGCCATGGCGCCGTGTTCTTACTGTAATTTTCATCACAAAGAGCTAAATTAAACATAGAAGATCAAAACAATGCTGTGCTTGTGAACTTTTATACATGCAGTATAAGTGCATGTACAAGCATAAAAGTGCATCCACATGTGAGTGTTTGTGCATCAATCTGCATCCCTGCCATACAAATTCAAATGGCTCCATGTGAAAAATGGAATCGAGAGCCCGTTGAAGTGCGGGCTCTTCTTTTCTCTTTGGACCAGACACGGTGCCCAAGTGGCCTTTGATATGTTAATGCCGGCCCACTGCGGGGGCCCTGAGGTTGAGATGCATGCTGGGATACATCCCAGGTGTCAGTTGTAGTGTGTGGTCTACCTGATTTTAGAGGACGAGCTGCTAACCAACAGAAATGGACAGTTCTGAGGTCTGCTGCGGAGGTTAATGGATGGTTTTGGTCATTGCATTCAGATTTTTTTAGTAGTTTAGGGAGGGTTAAAGCCCAACAAAATGAGATTTTCTGGTTTTATAGGTTTTTATTTCTTCTCATCCTTTCTAGAGATCATCCACTGAGAAAATAAGTGCCAATACGAATGTTTAAAAAAGCATTTTTCCCCCTGTAACTTTATACTTTTGGAATAAGACTTCCACTGTGCCAACATTTCCTCCCACACATGGCCATGGAAAACGATCAAAGTTGGTCCAACAGGTCACTTCCTCTGCCCAATAACATCGATTTTATTTGAGTCAGCAGTTAGAAGTACTACACTGCTTTCGAAAGTATAATGCAAATGACATTTTTCTCTTATTTTCCTAAATATTAATGCAAATGACAGAACATTTTTCAAGTCATCAGCCGTTAGAGCATAATTCAAATGTTTTTGAATAAACTTCATAATGATAACCATTATTTTTTTAAAAATAAAAACCTCAAAATGCACTGTTCCACATAATTATGCAAAACAGAGCTTTATAAAAGATTTTATAGGTTGTAAAGAACTGAAAATGGCCATGTGTTGAATCTGCAGCATTAGGAGGTCATATTTACTGAAATCAAAGCTATTTCAATCAAAAACATCTTAACAGGCCAAGTTCCATGTTAACATAGGAGCCCTTCTTTGATATCACCTTCACTATTCTTGCATCCATTGAACTTGTGAGTTTTTGGAGAGTTTCTGCTTGAATTTCTTTGCAGGATGTCAGAATATCCTCCCAGAGCTGCTGTGTTGATGTGAACTGCCTCCCACCCTCATAGATCTTTAGCTTGAGGATGCTCCACAGGTTCTCAGTAGGGTTGAGGTCAGGGGAGGATGGGGGCCACACCATGAGTTTCTCTCCTTTTATGCCCATAGCAGCCAATGACACAGAGGGATTCTTTGCAGCATGAGATGGAGCATTGTCATGCATGAAGATCATTTTGCTACAGAAGGCACGGTTCTTCTTTTTGTACCATGGAAGAAAGTGGTCAGTCAGAAAATCTGTATGCTTTGCCAAGGTCATTTTCACACCTTCAGGGACCCTAAAGGGGCCTACCAGCTCTCTCCTCATGAATCTGGCCCAGAACATGTCTCCACCCCCTCCTTGCTGACATCACAGCCTTGTTGGGACATGGTGGCCATCCACCAACCATCCACTACTCCTCCATCTGGACCATCCAGGGTTGCACGGCACTCATCAGTAAACAAGACTGTTTGAAAATGAGTCTTCATGTATTTCTGGGCCAACTGCAACCGTTTCTGCTTGTGAGCATTGGTTAGGCGGGGCTGAATAGTAGGTTTATGCACGATTGCAAGCCTCTGGAGGATCCTACACCTTGAGGTTGGTGGGACTCCAGAGGCACCAGCAGCTTCAAATACCTGTTTGCTGCTTTATAATGACATTTTAGCAGCTGCTCTCTTAATATGATGAATTTGTCTGTCAGAAACCTTCCTCATTATGCCTTTATCTGCAGGAACCCATCTGTGCTCTGAATCAGACACTAATGTCTTCTATGTTAACATGGAACTTTGCCTGTTAAGATGTTTTTGATTGAAATAGTTTTGATTTCAGTAAATATGACCTCCTGATGCTGCAAATTCAATGAAAAGTGGCTTAAAGTGACAAAAATGGGTTGAAGAGGCAAAACAGGTAAAAAAAAAAAAAAAAAAAGCCAGATAAACTTGTGAAAACAGGTAAAAACAAAAACCGGCAAAAATGAGTTAAATGTGGAAAAAATAGCTCATAGAATACAGTTGCAGATTTTTTTTTCTTTAAATTGACGAAAATGGGGAAAAGTGGCAATAATGGATTACAGAAATGCAAAAAGGTGACAAAATGGTTGGAAAAGCTGTTAAAAAGTGGCAAAACGGGTATACAGTGGAAAAAAGTTGCAAAAATGGCAAGAGTAAGTAAGAAAATGGGGTTCAAAAGTGAGTAAAAGTGTAAAAATTGGGTACAGAGTGGGAAAAAGTGGCATAAATGAACAGAAACAGAGGTGAAAATGGGTTAAAACCCTGTTTTGCAGATCCAGCACACATGCGTTGATGTCATCAATTAATTAATTAATGACTGCGGAGGGCCCATTCAGCAGGTTTTTGTTTTGAAAAAAGCCCCTGAAAATGATTTTTGTTGTTAAATCTAATTGATTTTGGCTTATGCTGTATAAATACAAATTAAAAGATAAAACTACACCAGTTTGCAATCAAGACTGGAAAGTAAATATATTTTCCATTAATAGATGATAATAGATTAACCACAAAAGCCTAATGTGACATATTAATAACATTTCCTATCCTTGACATTAGAGATAGGTGGATTTCTTTTAAGTTGGAATGTGTTGTACATGGTCTACTGAGTCTGTGTAATGCTGCCATCATTTTGCTATGAGGAGAAATAGGTGTGGGCTCTTAGGGGTTAAACGGAGGTGTTCTTATTTTACTACAAATCAGACATCAAATCGCTGTAATACAACTTCAGTATTAATACAGTGAGATAAAAGGAGTCACATCTGGGATTTTTTACCCTTTTATCAATTTATAAACCAATCATGGTCAATATAATTTTTCTTTTTTTTTTTAATTGCAAAAAAAAGCTCTTTAATGTCAAAGTGAAAACAGATTTCTACAAAATAATGTCAATTACACAAAAATCTGTGATGTAAAATAAGTGACTGCATAAATATTCACCCCTTTCAAGTCAGTGTTTAGCAGAGTCACCTTTGGCTGCAGTCACAGCTCTGAGTCTGTGTACAGGTCTCAGTCAGGCTCAAACATCTGGACTCTGATATTACACTTCATTGTTCTTTGCTAAAGTGTTTAAGCTCTGGTTGGGATCTGGCGTCACCATTCCTTTTCAAATCCAGCCACAAATCCTCTACTGCACTGAGCACTGAGCTTTGACTCTGACACTCCAGAACATTCCCCTTGTTGTCTTTAAACCATTTCTTTGTAGCTTTCTCTGTAAACTGAATCAAATTTTTCCTCCAGGATTTTCCCATATTTTGCTATTTTAATTTTACCCTCTGCTTTTAAAAGCCTTCCATGCTGAGAAGCATTCCCACAGCATGATGCTTCCACCACCATGCATTGCAGTGGGGATGGTGTGTTTTGGTGATGTGTGCAGTTTGGTGGCCTCTCTCACTAGTCTCCTTCTTGCACGCTCACTGAGTTTGTGAGGACGGTCTGATCTAGACAGATTTACACATGTGACATATTCATCTCTTCATGATGGATTTAACTGGACTCTAGGGGAAGTTCAGAGCCTTGTATCCATCCACTGAGTTTTAATTTTCAATAACCTTTTCTCTGGAGTGTTCTTTTGTCTTCATGGTGCAATGGTAGCCAGGAGTAATGATGAACCACTGGTGTCTTTACACAATCACTGAGACACATTCAGTGACCTCAGGTGATCATCACTTCACTGATTGTGTGGTTGCTAGCACCTATTGGACCTCTGTTGGGTTAGGTCAGTCATTTTAAAGGAGGTGATTATTTTACATCGCACATTTTATTTAATTTACATTACTTGAAGAAATCAGTTTTTATCTCAACATTAAAGAAGGTTAAATTATATTGCCAACTTACCAGCTCAATTGCTGTTGCATTAAAATGTTTGTGTATTTAAAAGTCCAGTTTTAGACTGACAATTGCGAGAAATCAGCTTGTGCTAATTGCACGTACACGGATCATGATGGCCGCCGCCGAGTGCTGAAAGTGAAGTAGTTGTGTGTTTTTTTGGCTGTGGGAGTTGAATATGGGCCTCTGGTGTTAAATCACAGAGCCTGTGTTGTATCATGAGCATCAATGAAGCACATTTAATGTGCAGGTCCCTTTATCACAAGCTTCAAGGCTGGAGCACATTGAAAGTGATAAATGCAGCACTTAACCAATTTAACCCGCAGTTTTTGATAGGTAGGAGACACCACAGGCATGAGATATGGCACGCCAACACCACAAAATCAGCTGACTTTAGGGACATTTTTCAATTATTGTATATCTACATGCACTATCTCTGACGCTCTTCTGCTTGCTCCTTTATAAATGCCAACTTTCAAGCCTTTAAAGAAACATAATCCTCTGTTATATACCTTGGAAGTCTCCAAACAAGCTCTGTGATTACAACATTTTTGGTGCGTGGCTCATCATTTGATGCCTCCGATTGAAAAGAAGGTTGGAGAAGGGTGCAGAGGAAGTGTCATGTGCGTCATAACTCTTTGATTAGCCTCAGTATAATAGATGTACTCCAGATTGTACGTCAGACACTTTCACTGTGTTTGGGCCTTCAGTGGCACAACAGTGTTCTGGTCCTCTGAGTCAGTATTGACCTTCTGTTAGCCAGCATTGAGCAGTGATCGTGGTCCACCATGTCCAGGACTGCAGCTGCAGAAAAACACTTATTTCTCTCTGCAGGAGTGATCTAGATAGACTTTGGGTTTTTAACATGGATTCTAGATCATTTTGAGGTATTTTGTTAGCAGCGCTGTGTCCTGCATGTTCATACTGATACATTGATCCTTCTCCATCCTGGGTTCACTGTCCTGGAGGTTTTCAGGGAAGCTTTTCCACAATCAAAAACATTTTCTCTAACAATATATTTGATTCCAGCACAGAAATTGTCGGCCCATTTTGTCAGTGCAAAAATAGATTTGTTTGTAAAGAAATTGCTCGAGGTCATTACTTTTTTTTATTTTATTTTTTTTCCAATTTTGTTGTTTGTGCAACACTTTCCTAAGTTCCCATTTCCTTCTTGCAACACAGTTTTTAGAAAATCATTCTACAAAAGTTGTATTACAAATCCCAAACAGCACTACCATTGTAGGAAATGCAGGAGCAAAAATAATGGCCTGGCAGTCAGAGCTTGTAAAACGTTCTCTTGTTTAAAATGTGACAAAAGTTTGTAATGGTGTTGGGTAAACTGCTGTCGCTGTGGAAGAGAGAAGTGGATGTTTTTAGAAATCAATAGTTAAGCAAACATAATTTCATATTCTGCTGGCCCTCCTAAAAACACAGACTACAAAGAGCTACAAGTCACCTAGTCTGGAAGTGTTGGCTGCTTATTTAGATTTTTTTAAAAACCCAGGAAGAAAATAACAACCTGAGTAAACTTAAAAAATTCTCCTCACACTTTAGTTTTTACTTTTAACTCTGTTAAATGAGGAAAAATGTGACTTTAACAATAAAAATGCTGTCAGATCTAACAACAGTTTAGATGAAAGAAACAAAGACATCTGGTTTGTTTTCCTCTCCTTCAAATATAAAATTAAAATCCTGATCATTTTGGTTTAAATAAAACAGTTTCATCGTGCAAAACCAAGAAAATCACAGTTCCCTCATGAATACTGAACTGTGAACATCATACCACCGTATCAGCACACTGTGTATCCTGTGTTTGTCTGTATTATATATATATATATATGCTGTTTTTCTGAAAATAAAACACCACTCTCGCTTGCTCTCCTTTTACTCTCTTCCTTCACTCTCCTTTTCTCACTCATCGTCTTCCAAAGCTGCCGTTTTCACGGTGCTGTTCAACATTACCGTAATATATATACCACACATCATATATTGCTGGAAAGCACAGATTCTCAGCTCTCTGTCAGCGTCGGCATTTTTTAGATTGAGCAAACTTTCAAGGAGTTACAGTGTTGAGAATCCGTGTTGCGATCTTGCGATACATGAAACATGAAACGGTAGCTGTAGTTTTCCTTACTGTACGATGGATTCTTGCTGTTTAGCTTGTTGGGAGGTTTTTGTGCTGCTCTGCTGAACAAACTCAGTAAATATATAATGTTAATTTAATAAGGATGACTTTTGTCTTCCTTTTAGCAGTTACACTGCCCCCTGTAGGACGTCCAAGTACACTACCAAGCTAAGTAGACTGGCCAACCGTTAAACCAGCTGATTAATCACAACTCTGGTTTTTCTCATCGGTGATCGACTGCAAGAAACTTCCCACTTGCTCTCTTTAGGGCGGTCTCGTGTCGTCTTTAAGCCCAGGGCTTCTACCAGAGGCCTAGGAGCCTGAGGGTTCTGAGCGGTAGCTGTTCTAAAGCTGCACTCTTCTGGGCAGAGATCAGCTGATTAGTCTGTTTACATTTGAACTTTGTGAACTGAAGACAAGAGGCTGCTCTTGGCTGACAGCGTACTCAGTAATGGCCCTGCTGCTTTATTAGAAATCAATATCTAAATTAATGTTGATGTTAGTTGTTTAAAAGGCTTTGGATGTTTACTTTAAGCACAGTGGAAAGGAGGAAAGTGTGTTTCCTTTACTTACATATTTGTCACTAGATCTTAGCGTCTCTGTGCCTCTAAAGCCCACTTTATACTGTTGTGTGGATTTCTCCATGTGCAGCAGCAGTACCACACAAGTCGTGTCTCCTCTCACATCTCGAGAGGATGAGATTTTACAAAGACTGGGTATCTTGCAGGGTTACAATTAATTACAGGACTTTAACTGGATCCCTGTTGGGTTTATGTCCAGTTCTGCTCCTGGGAGGAACTAGTAAGAAATAAGTAGCAGAGGCAGAAGCAGCTTCTTGCATCAGTAGCCTTAAAGTGTGCTTTGTTATTAAAGCTGTAATGTTTGCAGGGCTGATATAATGAGATAGCAGCAACCTAAAGAGGTATTTCCTTTCTATTTCTTGCTTCAGACTTTTAAACACTGCAAGGATACTTCCAGCAGCCCCATCTCATTTACACAGGGCAGAGTAACAAGTGTTCCCTACATGTTTATCTACACATTTGACCACTTTCTCCAGCTTCAGTTTGCAGTAAAGTCAAAGCTACCTTCATTTTATCATCCAAAGGAGAATCGACAGAGACAGCTTAGACCAGTGGTTTTCAAGGTGTGAGGCGGGCGCCACAGAGCTTCAGGGGTGGCGCAGAACCATAAACCAGAAAAAAGGTTATTTGCTTTGCTAACCTCTGCTGTGCATGGAGCAAAATGGATAGACTTATAGTTACTATAGGGAATGTGCTATAGAGCAGTGTTACTCAACCAAAGAGCCAAATGTTTGAAAAATACCTTTGCAAGAGCCACAATCTAAGAGGTAAAAAGTGGCAAAAACAGCTTGAAGTAGCAATAAACATAGGTCAAAGGTGGCAAAAATGGTCAAAAAGCAACAAAAAATGAGTAAAAAGGGGCAAAAATGGGGAGAAAAAGTGGACAAATTGGTCAGAAAGTAGCAGAAATGGGTGAGAAGTGACAAAAAAGTGAGTGGAAAGTGACTTAAATGAGCAAAAAGCAGTCAAGAGTGGCAAAAAATGGTCAAAAAAGAGGAAACAAGTGGTATGTAATGGCAAAGGGTAGTTTAAATGGGCAAAAAGTGGCAAGAAAGTGGCAAAAAATTAGATAAAAGTGGCAAAAATTGTGAAAAAGTGGCAAAAACATTGTGAAAAAGGGCAAAAATTTGGAAAAAAGGAAACAAGTGGTATTAAAAGGCAATGGGCAGCTTAAATGGACAAAAATGGGCAAAAAATTGTAAAAAAAAAAAACAAGGGGGGGTGGCAAAAAATAGGATTAAAGTGGCAAAAGTTGGGAAAAAGTGGCAGAAAGATGTAGCAAAAATGAGCAAAATAGATGAAAAAAAGTGATGTTTAATGATGAAAGGTAGCTTCAATGGGCAAAAATTGGATGAAAGTGGAAAAATGGGAGAAAAAAGGGGCAAAAAGAAGTTGTAAAATGGTCCAAAAAAAATGAAAAAGGGTATTTAATGGCGTTATAACTGAATAAGAGGGAAAGGCAGATGTTTAAGGACATTTGCAAACCAAAATATCCAAAATATATTTACGTTAAAGATGTTAAAAGATTAGACATAAGTGTTTGAAATGTTGTTGTTTAATTTTTTCTTCCAGTTTGAATCCTTTTCGTGGGTGGGGGTCCACTGAATGAATAGTTTCTTCTTAGGGGAGGCTCACTCTCACACACTTTGAAAACCCCTGGCTTAGACTCAGACTGGTGAGGGTTGTTAACACCCCAGTCAGGATTGTACCTTCCTGTTGGTGAAATTATACTAAAGCTCACTGGTTATCTCTGCTCAAAGACAGCCTCCAAAATCTTAACACCCACCTGTTGCATCATCAGTCAGATCTTCTGTAACATCTCCACCACATGCAGAAATAGAAAATGAGACATTCTGATTTAACAAGCAGCCGGCCTACACACTGGAGGTGTTTATCATCCATCAAAGGCTCGCTTAAGTGTTTGAGCTACCTGAATGTGCTCTGAACGGAAGCTAATCATCCTGTTTAAACAATGAATTAACAGGGATTTATATCAGTTTGAGGCATTTGGCATTCGTTTTACCCTTTTATTGATTTTATTAATCAGTCATGGCTAGTATAAGCTGGTTTGTTTCAGTGAAATGAGGATCACCTGAGTGCAGTGAATGTGTCTCAGTGATTGTGTAAAGACTCCTGTTTCTGGAAGGTCCACTCATAGCTACCATTACACCATGAAGACAAAAGAACACTCCAAGCTACTCAGAGAAGAGGTTACTGAAAGTAGAAGTCAGCGGATGGATACAAGACTCTGAACATCCCCCAGAGGTCAGCTCAATCCATCATGAAGAAATGAAGGAGTCTGTCACATGTAAATCTGCCTAGATCAGCCCGTCCTCACAAACTGAGAGAGCGTGCAAGAAGGAGACTAGTGAGAGATCCTGAAGGACAAAGTTATCAGTCTGCAAGAGAACTACGGCTTGGGAGGAGATTTATTTTCCAGAAAGAGAATGAGCTGAAGCATTTAGAGAAAGCTTCACAGAAATGTTAGCCGAGTCAAAGCCCACATCCAGTGGACAATTTGGGGCTGGACTTGAGAGGGGCTGTTTATCCCTATCCCTGTAAAACCTGACAGAGCTTGAGCAGTTTTGGAGTCAAATGTAAAATGTTTGAGCCTGATTGAGACCTATCCACACAGACTAAAAAGGGTTTTTTTAGTCAAAAGCCTAATTACATTGACCATGATTGATTTATTAAATCAATAAAAGGGTAAAACATCTATAGCCTTTATATGTCTCAACCCTCACTGACCAATAATCATACTGTGATTTAAATGCAGAGTCCAGTTTATCTAATTTGGTACTAACTGTAGCTTAAACTCAGTCTTCGATAATTTACATGTGTGGCTCTTTTATGTCTTAATTTAAAATATTATTCCCCCAGAAAACCTGAAAAAAGGGAAACTTTTTTGCTGCTTTTAACAATTTTTTGATACTTTTCATCCATTGAGCTACCTTTTGTCATTAAATACCACTTTTTCCTTCTTTTGCCACTTTTTCCCCATATTTGTCGCTTTTTTCCAGCTTTTGCACTTTATGACTTTTTTTTTTTGCCACTTTTCACCCATTTAAGCTTCTGTTTGTCATTAAATACCCTTTTTTCCCTTTTTTCCCATTTTTGCGACTTCTTTTTGCTCCTTTTCACCATTTTTTGTCAGTTTTTACCCAACTGAGCTACCTTTTGCAATTGAGTAGTTTCCCTTTTTTTGCACATTTGCCTCGTCTTTTTGCAACTTTGATCCCTTTTTTGTAATTTTTTTCCAATTTTTGCACTTTTTCACAATTTTTTTTTCCACTTTTCACCCATTTAAGCTACCATTTGTCATTAAATACCCCTTTTTTCCCATTTTATCCCAATTTTCGAAACTTCTTTTTGCCACTTTTTTCCAATTTTTGCCACTTTTATCCCATTTTTGCTCCTTTTCACCATTTTTTGCCAGTTTTGGCCCAACTGGCTCTTGCAAAGGTATTTTTCAACATTTGGCTCCTTGGTTGAGCAGGTAATGCTGTAACGCTGCTTTACATAGACCAGACACCTGTCATGTACCTTCATATAAGCCTAAACCTTTTATGTAAGAATAACTGAATACCTGTGTGCCTGACAGTGATAGACTCTGAAAAAGTGAGAAAAAGCATCGATTATCCAGGATCTTGAAAAGTGGTGGGATGTTTTTATCTGTGGTTGTTGTGTTCTTTCTCCTCTGCACATCTGCCTTCCCAAAATCCCCTCCCCTCGCGCTGATGGGAACAGCAGCACCACACACTGCGTGGCATCTGCAGCTAAAGGTTTCTGCTTGCTCGGAGGGTGCCTGCTCGTCTGCAGAACACACCAGACACTGACAGGCAGGCTCCGAGACGCCGTTACCCAGGCACGGCACTCCCCGGGTGGGCATAGAAAGGGCTGTCAGGGCCCTCAGGCTCAGCCATAATTACCCCCTCCCACCACAGCAACCATTACAAGCTTCCCCAGAGTGTCTCCCTCGCTCCACATGGGGTAAGTAGAATGCATCAGGGGACTGGCTGATGTACACCGCAGTCCTGCAGCTGTGCAATGGTGGACTGATCTGTTTATACAGCTGTGGTGTGGGAGTGAGAGCAGGCGGCAGCCTTTGGGAATGCTATATGCATGCATGTATATAATCACACACACTTCCATCATTCTGGGCTGATGCACATTTTCAGACATAAACCTGAGAGTGAAATCTCCCAGTCCACAGTCAGTTTGATAGAGGCGTCAGTGGACTCTAGCTCTGACACATTTTGGTGATAGATCGTTCTGCCAGGTGACATTTCAGTGATTGATGACTGATGTTTGAGTCATTTATCAAGCAAATATGCCAATTAGTGGTCAATTCCAGGCTCTCACATATAATACAATAGATTTAAAAGCTTTTAACAGCTTTTCTTTCTCATTGTGTCAAATCATCAAGAAAAAACATAAAATTGCTGCTTATTCAGAGACACAATTCCACTAAATGATGAAGATTTGTATTATATGACTTTGAAAAATGGTATTTTTTCTGGAATAGATAATTGTGATTTTATATCTGTTTACCAAACTCCATCCTACATAACCCCAGAGTGATCTAAGGAGACAATGCATGACTTGTTTTCTTAAAGACGGAAATCTTTCAGGGTTATAAAACTTTACCTTTGTTATACCTTTACAAAATCACCTCTTTGATGTCAAAGTGAAAACAGATTTCTACAAAATAATGTCAATAAGATAAAAAGTGTGTAATGTAAAATAAGTGACTGCATAAATATTCACCTCTTTTAAGTCAGGATTTAGTAGCGTCACCTTTGGCAGTGTGGCTCGGTCTCCATCAGGCTCAAACTCTCTGATGTTTCTCCATCCTTCTTTGTTAAACTGCTCAAGCGATTGGATTGAGGTCTGGGCTTTGACTCGTCCGCTCCAGAACATTCACCTTGTTGTCTTTAAACATTTCTGTGTAGCTTTCTCTGTATGCTTTAGGGCAGTGGTTCTCAAACGTGTGGCAGGGCACACTAGTTACCTTGAGGCAAGTCTAGGTGTGCCTTGGGAATTTGTGCAACCATAAATTATAACTACGACTCTATGGCCAGTATCCTACTGTAACCAGGCCTGTCCACAGATCTGGCTGGAAAACAACCCAGAGAATGGGACCTCCCCAGTGGTGATTTATTGATGATACCAGTGTATGTGAGTTGGATCAGTAGCATTGGTGCTAGCATCCTGGCTATCAGTTACCGCATTTAGAGCTGAAAAACATGGCAAGCTAATTTTGGTTAAATTGGATTGGTTCTTTTGACAGCTTAAACCATGTTGCTGCTTTTTTGCATTTTTGCAAAACCACTTTTGACCTATTTTCTGCCACTATTTTGGAACCTTCGCCAAACAACCAATTTTTGCAACCTTTTTGCCACTTTTCTGCCAATTTTGCTATTGTTTGGCCATTTTTACTCCTTCTTAATCACTTTTAACCCCCCTTTTTACCACCTTTTTAACCTTTTTGACACATTTCTACCACTTGTGATCTGTTTTGCCACCTTTTGCCACTTTCAACCCATTTATTCCACCTTTTTGTCAATTTCTACCCATTTTTGCCTTTGTTTGACCACTTTTTTTTCCCAATTTTGCCCTTTGTTATCACTTTCAACCCATTATTACCACCTTTTTACAACATTTAAGCCTTTTAGGTCATTTTAACCCATTTTTGCCACTATTTTGACACTTTCGACAGGTTTTTTCCAATTCAACCTAATGTTTGGCCACTTTTTTTTTTCTTTACTTATTTTCACCCATTTCTGACCTTTTTTTGCCACTTGTTGCCCAATTTTGCCATCTACATTATCCTTCAGTTGGCTGGGCCCCAGAAAGCTCCTCCTTTTTCTCCCCTTATAGGCCACCTTCACTGTAACACTATCTAAAGAGTCTATTTTGTTTTGATTTAAATATGGTGTGTCTTGAGATTTGGCTTAACCTTAGGTGTGCCTTTTGAAAACTACTGCTTTAGGGCTTTGTCTGACTGGAAAATAAATCTCACAAGCTGCAGTTCTCTTGCAGACTGAATAACATTGCCTTTCAGGATGTTCCTATATTTTGCCACATTTATTTTAGCTTCTACTTTTACAAGCCTTCTATGGCAAACTGCTGAGAAGCATCCCCACAGCATGATGCTGCCACCACCGTGCTCCACAGTGGGGATGGTGTGTTTGTGTCGATGGCCAGAAAGCTCCGTTTTGCTCTCATCAGACCAAAGAACTTTCTTCCTCTTGATTGTGGAGTCTTCCACATGCAACTCTAGTCCAGATTTTGCCATTAAATGCCACTTTTTTCACCAAATTTGTGCCACTTTTTGCAGCTTTTTGCCCATTTTAGTCACTTTCCACTCACTTTTTGTCATGTTTTTACCACTTTTTGACCATTTTTGCCACCTGTAGCTGATTTTTTGTCACTTCTCACCCCAATTTTGCCTCTTTCTGCCCATTTTGCCACTTTTTCTACCCTTTTTTGTCACTTTTAACCCACTATTTGGCATTTTATGCCTATATTGCCTCCTTTTGCTCTCTTTTGATCATTTTGTCCCCTTTAACTTATTTTTATTGCCACTTCAATCCATTTTTGCCACTTCTTACCACAGACGGACATGGTTTGACTCTGAAAGCAACAAGATTGCAGACCCAAAAAGTTTAAATAGGGCTGAAAAGTCTTTGATAAATCCAACATGACACCATGAAAAGATTTCCAAGCATATTACAGACTTTACATTGGAATAATAGTCATGCCTTTGAATTTCTATTTTTTTAAAGGCTTCCAGTGATTCACCGCTGTCAACCAACGTTAGGATTTTAGTCGGCGTCTCAGAGAAGACAGCAGGCCGGTAACAAATATTTAAATGTAGATTTGAGGCATTTACCAGATGCTGTTTATTCAGAGAGACTGCCGTTGACCACAAGAAGAAAATAAAGCATCAATCTCTTGATACGGGCAATAAAATCTCTCCCTGCTTGAATGATGTGTGACAGGTGAAGCCTCCAGGAGGAAAGAGAAAAGTAACAGAGGAAATGCAGCCGCATCCCCGGTGCACAGGGCACAGCAGAGCAGAGCGGGATGTGGTGATATGACTCATTGGTACATTCACTTTTTAATCATTCAGCCTGTGTTGGAGCCTAAACCGGGGTGAACCAGCAGAGCAAGTGTCAGCTCCCGTGTGGACTGTGGTACTAGCCTGCAGTATTTGAGGAGATGTAAACTTCAGCGCCGCTCTAAAAAATCCTGCTGGGAACCACCAGGGCTCATAGGTCACGCCGATGTCACGCTGTTTGGCTTGTCTCTTTTGTCATACATCACTGCATGAGGGTAGAACAGGTAACCAGGTAGTCTAAAGGTTTAAGAGAAGTCCCACAGCAGCAGAGCTGTGTTTAGTGGAATCTACTTAGCTAGAGTAAGTTGACATCGAATAAGAAGCAATGAGTCCCTAGATAAAATACATCAAATACTTACGAGGTAAGAAAATGGTACCTAACTTCCAGCAACTTAAACTTAAATTGGCATTGTTACTCATGAATAGGTAGTTATTAAGTTGAGGTTCAGTATTGAGATATCCCAGAATGACCAACTTAAAATAATCACTTTTTGAAATAAAATGAGGACTTATTATCTATTCAATACAGTCATGGACAAAAGTATTGGCACCCCTGGAATTTTTCCAGAAAATACACCATTTCTCCCAGAAATTGTTGCAATTACAAATGTTTTTGGTATACAAATGTTTATTTCCTTTATGTGCATTGGAACAACACAACAAAAGCAGAGGAAAAAGACAAAATGACATCATTTTACCTGAAACTCAAAAACAGACCGGGCAAAATGATTGTCACCCTTTTAAAACTGTGGGCAAATCATTTTATTTCCAGCATGTGACGCTCATTTAAACTCACCTGTGGCAGTAACAGGTGCTGGCAATCTAGAAATCACACCTGAAGCCAGTTAGAATGTCTAAAGTTGACTCAGCCTTTGTGTTGTGTGTCTGTGTGTGTCACACCAAGCATGGAGAAGAGAAAGAAGAGCCAAGAACTGTCTGAGGACTTAGGAAGCAAAATTGTGGAAAAATATGAACAATCTCAAAGTTACAAGACCATCTCCAGAGATCCTGAAATTCCTTTGTCCACTGTGTCTAATATAATCAAGAAGTTTATAACCATGGAGCTGTGGCTAATCTCCCTTGATGTGGATGGAAGAGAAAAACTGACAAAAGAATGCAACGCAGGATAGTTGGAATGGTGGATAAACATCCTCAGTCAACTTCCACACAGATTCAGGCTGTCCTGCAGACTCAGGGTGCAAAAGTGTCAGCTGGGACCATACGTGGTCATCTGAATGAGATGAAGCGCTATGGCAGGAGACCCAGGAGAACCCCACTGCTGACAAAGAGACATAAAAAAGCCAGACTGGAGTTTGCAAAAATGTACCTGAGTAAGCCTCAATCCTTCTGGGAGAACATTTTGTGGACAGATGAGACTAAGGTAGAGCTTTTTGGAAAAGCACGTCATTCTACTGTTGACAGAAAACAGAATGAGTCCTACAAAGAAAATAACACAGTACCTACAGTCAAACATGGTGGAGGTTCAAGGATGTTTTGGGGTTATTTTGCTGCCTCTGGCACTGGGTGCCTTGACTGTGTGCAAGGAATCATGAAATCTGGAGACTATCAAAAGATTTTTGGCTGCAATGTAGGGCCTAGTGTCAGAAAGCTGGGTCTGGGTCAGAGGTCATGGGTGTTCCAGCAGGACAATGACCCCAAACATACCTCAAAAGCACCGGAGACAAAGCTGGAGAGTTCTGAAGTGGCCAGCAATGAGTCCAGATCTAAATCCCATTGAACTCCTATGGAGAGATCTTAAATTGATGTTGCAAGAAGCACCCTTCAAATCTGAGAGACCTGGAGCAGTTTGCAGAAGAAGAGTGGTCCAAAATTCCAGTTGAGAGGTGTAAGAAGCTTGTTGATAGTTAAAGGAAGAGATTGGTTTCAGTTATTTTCTCCCAAGGGTGCCAACAACTTTGTCTGGCCCATTTTTTGAGTTTTGTGTAAAATTATGTCAATTTTGGCTTTTTTCCTCTGTTTTTTTGTGTTGTTCCAATGCACATAGAGGCAATAAACACATGTATACCAAAAACATTTGTAATTGCAACAATTTCTGGGAGAAATGGTGTATTTTCTGGAAAAATTCCAGGGATGCCAATACTTCCGGCCCTGACTGTAGTTGCCTTATCATGTAATTCAGATTTATAGCCACTTTGCCTGTGTAAAAAATAATCAATCTTATCCACAAAAAAGTTCCCCTTTTATATGTAAATTATTTATTTTAGTTGTTACAGCTGCTTTTGAGCCGTGCATGATGAAAGACAGTGTGGTGATCTCGATATCTGAGCATGCAGATGATAGTCAGTCTTTGGGTTCTTGGTCCTTCTGGTCTTACTGTTGTGAGTCCTGGATGTTGAATGAACCCATCGCCTGGGTTTGTCAATCAACATGCTCAAACTCAGATGTTCTCCCTAAAAGATTTCAGAGTGTCTTAAAGGGCAAACAACTCTATTTCATGACGATATTATTACTCACAGTTGCCACGGCGGTAAGCATGACTTCTTATTTGTTCAGTTGCTTCCCACCACTTGCCTGCTCCTTTAGCTTATTCATGATACTGTTTGTTTTCTTCCTGTTGGATAGTATTGCTTTTATGAATCACGGATATAATCTACACTCTCTATCATATACTGGTCATTTCTGTGTGCTGATCACAAATGCAGTAAGTGACACATCTTTGCAGATAATGACTGACTCTCTGACAATGGTGGTTCTGGTTTGATGCATAAATAAGGAAAAATGCTTGTAGTAGTTTTGGGGTGTTTTTGAAGTGGGGTTGCGAGAAGCTACAGGTGATTCTGGTATGTTTCTGATCATGCAGGCCTCCAGAGTTCTGACCTTGGTAGTTTTAGCTCATGCATACTCTGAACAGTTGCATTCTTTTCCCTTTTTTTTCCAATCCAAACCACAGCTATAGTCTGAGCACAGGCCTCCCATCTCTGTGCCTTAAAGCAAAAGAAAGCTAGATAATAGTGATTGTAGATTTCAGCAGATTCATCATTCCATCTCAGTTTGAAAAAAAAATGTGAATGTTGATGGAGTTTTATCAGTTATCTCTGAAAGGACATCTGAGACACAGTACCCTTCAAATAGTAGGTTCTGACAGTTAATCGCTGTCGACACTGAAAGTTTCTGCTCATTTCCTCATGCTTTGATGCAACTTATGGCTCAAAAGCTCAGGTCTGAGACGAGAACAGCATGAAGAGGTAAATACCTGTTCTCGGTGTCAGACATGAGAATGCCAATCCATTGGGAGGTACCTTAAAGGAAAGTTGATAAAAACCATCAATACTTTGTAAGTCCAACAATGAGGAAATATATCTCTCCTCAGATACAGTCATGCCTTAAAATATCCAGTGAGTCCATTTTGAGACAAAATCAGAGTCTCCTTAACATAAAAAACTTCAACTCTATGACTGCTGAGTGGTCATTAGGGTGACTCTGTGACTGTTGAGTGTTCATCAGAGTGACTCTGTCACTGCTGAGTGGTCATCAGAGTGACTGTGACTGTTGAGTGTTCATCAGAGTGACTCTGTGACTGTTGATCGTTCATCAGAGTGACTGTGACTGTTGAGTGTTCATCAGAGTGACTCTGTGACTGCTGAGTGGTCATCAGAGTGACTGTGACTGTTGAGTGTTCATCAGAGTGACTCTGTGACTGTTGATCGTTCATCAGAGTGACTGTGACTGTTGAGTGGTCATCAGAGTGACTCTGTGACTGTTGAGTGGTCATCAGAGGGACTCTGTGACTGTTGAGTGGTCATCAGAGTGACTCTGACTGTTGAGTGGTCATCAGAGTGACTCTGTGACTGTTGAGTGGTCATCAGAGGGACTCTGTGACTGTTGAGTGGTCATCAGAGGGACTCTGTGACTGTTGAGTGGTCATCAGAGTGACTCTGTGACTGTTGAGTTCATCAGAGTGACTGTGACTGTTGAGTGTTTATCAGAGTGACTCTGTGACTGTTGAGTGGTCATCAGAGTGACTCTGTGACTGTTGAGTGGTCATCAGAGTGACTCTGTGACTGTTGAGTGGTCATCAGAGTGACTCTGTGACTGTTAAGTGGTCATCAGAGTGACTGTGACTCTCTAGTCAATGCACCTGGCCTGTCTCTGGTTCTAGCTTAAAACTGAGAGGTATTCCTGCAGACCCAATCCAATTTAGCAACACTTACCTATCAACTTTTTCTGTTCATGACTCATTTAAGTCCTGATTCATCAGCATGAACAGCAAAAATTTAACACGTCTAGAGTTCATCCATTTATTTCACAATTTTACAACAAATTTGCACCTCTCTGCTCCGTCTTCACTTCCTCCTGGTTGAGATCACAGCACACTCTCAGGTTGTAAATCCTCTGCACCTTGTCCAGACACTTTCCCCCTCAGAGCTGAGGCCGCCAGCACACACGTCGTCTCATTAGCATTGGCTCGGCTCCCTCAGATTAGCCGTAATTAAACTGTGAAATTGGAGCCGTTACCTTTAAGTCAGGACACTGGGAGGACGCCATGAGGCGGGTGGCAGCGACGGGCGGGATGCTGGGGATCAGATGGGGGCAGCCTGGCTCTCTGCCATTTGTCTGCTATCTGAGAAACAGTTCATGAAATAGACATTCTCAGCAGCGAGCCCATCATGATGTTTCTGTTTTTAACTCTTTTCCTACATCCTGTGGAAATCGATTCAGCTTTAGCTTACCTTCTGAGGGGTCATACTCACCTCATTGACAGATAAAATAACACTCTGTCCCATCTTTGATGAGTTTTTATGGTTCTCTGCAACTTTTAAAGGTCCCAAAGGAGCCAATTTAGTGCTTTTTCAGTGTTTCTCTTTAATGGCCTCAAACCTGACCTGCATTCTTCGACAGGTTTCTAAAGTTTTGGTCTGCGTTTTTTGAAAACATCTTGCCTTTCACCTCCCAGTTCTCTCTTTCCTATATCTCTCTGAATCACTCTTGTCCAGCCGGCCAACACTGCTCATAAAGAGGAGAGAAGGGGAGAACTTTCAGCAAAGTCATGGTCCATTGTAACAGCAACACATGACGTTTTTAACATGCTCTTCCTCAGACTTCCTCAGAGAGCAGGTTGGCTTAAAAACATTGCTAATCATTGCTAAATGAATCCTCAAACAGGAGCTTTTTGGTTTGCAGATCTCTTTTTTTCTTCTCTATGATTGTTGATTCAGATTCAGGACCCACTAACAGATGTGCATATCTTGTTTTAATTCTTTAAAACTTCACTGCCATGCCATAGCCTGCACAAAAGGAGGAAAAGTGTGAAAGCTGAGGCCTCCAAAAGGAGGCGAATGTTAGCCAGGAGCCACGCACCAATGCCTCTGATGGAGGCAACGTTACACATGCACATATGCAATGACATTAAAAGATTACATCAGGGGAGGGGCTGTGCACCAGGCTGTCCATGAGCAAGACCCCAAAACAAAGAGCTTTTGCAGTACTGTGCAGAACTTTTAGGCATGTTTGGGCTAAAACTTGAGGTTGAAGTAAGGCATAGATATAGCAAGTCAGCTCCCGTCTAGGGCCGGGCAATTAGATTAAATAGCAGTTTTGGCTTTCTGCAATTTTCAAATCAAAGGTGCAATATTTCTTAACCTGGAATTTGTGTCAAAATACCTGTTTAAAACTTTTTTTGCAGCAGAGATGTTATGCATTCCATATCATGCAATCATCCACAGGCATTGTTTTAGAACAGTGCAATAATCTTACTGTTTTGTACATTTTTCTTATTGAATATGACGGGGGCCATCAAGTAAATTTGCACTAGGGCCAGATTTAGTTTTGAGAGAGACTCTGGGGGCCGGACTTTCAAACAAATAAAACTGAATACACATTTTGGGCTAATTGACAGAATATTGTATTAGTATTAGTATTTTCTTTTGAATCCCAGAGAATGGACCTCCCATATTGTGATTCAGCACCAATATTAACCCATTTATGACACTTTTTAATCCCTTTTCACTACTTCATTTGGCCATTTCTGCAACTTTTTTTGCCACTCTTAACCTATTTTGATCATTTTTGACATTTTTGCCCATTTGCCCACTCTTTAAACCCTTTTAGCCACTTGCCTGCAGATTATTGCCCCTGTTTGCCCACTTTTCCTTCTTTTTTTTTTTTTTTACAACATTTTTGCCACTTTTTATCTATTTTGTCTCTTTTTAACCCCTTTTAATTACTGGGTTTGCACCATTTTTGCCACTTTTAACACATTTTTAATAGTTTTTGCCCCCTTGTACCTCTTTTACCAATATTTCCTCATTTTAACTTCTCTTCACCCATTTTCCAGACAATTTTTGTCCCCTTGTGCCACCCCACAACCCATTTTGCCGCTGTCTAACCCCTTTTCAGCACTTTATCTGGACATTTTTGCAACATTTCCACCAGTCCTAACCCATTTTTTGAGATTATTTTAAACATTGCTTATTATGGCTTTTTTCTGTTTAAAAAAAAAAAAAACAGCAAAAAATCAGATCAAATGTTGAGTTATTCTGAAACTTTTTCAATATTAATTGTTATTATATTTATTTTAGGATGGGTTTAACAGCTGCAGACATTTTAAGTTAAACAATACCCTTAAAACCACAACAGCTTCTTTTCCTCCTTTTCTGAATTTAATGATCTTCTGGGGGCCGGATAGGAGGCTTTGGGGGGCCTGATATGGCCCTCGGGCCACCAGTTGATGATCAGTGGAATATGAGAATGACATAAAAAATATAACTCCCCTCAAAACATCAGTTTCTATCCAATTTGCAGTACAAGTCAAAATCAAAACAATTGGATATTTTTCAAAATGGTTCAGCTCCAGTTTGATCTAATATTGTGTTGATTTTAATATGGAATGATTTATTGCTTGTGTTTGGTGGTAAAAACTTAAGAAATAATCGCATTTCAAATACCAATTGTAATACTGGGGGAAAAATCACAACTAGATTATTTTCCCAAATCGTTCATCCCTACTCCCGCCATCTGCTGGGAAAGGACTGACACAACCCCCAGTCATTCTCTGGATGTCCTTGCATATAGCCAGAAGCATGAGGAAATAATGTGTTGAAAAAATAAGAAAGTCCACACCTTTAAGACAGAGTAAGGGGTGGCTGTGGCGAACAAGCACGGCCTAGAGAACCGTGCAGGTGGTTAGTAGGGTTGCCACAAGCATCTGGTCATGCTGTGGATGTGAAGGGCCTGAAAACTGTTGGTGTATCACCAGGTGGGAAATCCTTTAAATCCTCCTCATGTTAAAGAATATCTGACGCCTCTTCAAAACCGTATGAACTTAAACAACCCAAAAAATTCATACTTATGGAGAGCAGCCAGTTACTTTCAGTTTCCTAGAATCAATATTCTGTTATCACACAGCAGACTGCACCTTTAAACGGAGGGTCATAGGCATCACTGTTAGAATAAATCAGACCGTGCATTGTCTTTTTTTTACATCTTATTTTACTGCCATGCTTTATTCAGCACATAACTGGCTTAGAAGTCACATCCTTTCCTCATGATGCAACGTGTGTGTAACAAACATATTTCAGCATGCAGCAGAAAGCACCTTTTCCCCACTGCAGAGCTGTTTTGATCTTCCCCTGTGAATTAGCTTTGAACAAATGTTTACCTCTGAGTTCACGTCCCTCTGTTGGTTTTGGTTCGTTTTGTTGTTTTTACACTCATGTCCCCCTGGCAGAGGATTGATGTCATTTTGTGCTTCCTTGTGTTTCTCTTTCCTTTCTCTCCCGTCTCATTTATGCAGTTTGTCTTTCCTCCTGAAGTCTTAGAAAGGAAAGGAAGCTTAATTCTTAGTCTAAACCAGTGATACTCAACGTGTGGCTCTTTTGTGATTATTTGTGGCTCTTTGATGTCATAATTTTAAATATTATTCTCCCAGAAAACTTAAAAAAGGGAAACTTTTTTTTCCCATTTTCACCATTTTTCCCATTTTTCCCCCATTTAAGCTACCTTTTGCCATTAAATACCCCTTTTGTCCTTTTTTTTTTTGGCCATTTTGCGACTTCTTCTGCCTCTTTTTCTGCATTTTTTTCCACTTTCATCCCATTTTTGCCCTTTTTCACCATTTTTTGCCACTTTCTGCCCACTTAAGCTACCTTTTTCCATTAATTACCCCTTTTTTTTCTATTTTTGCCCACTTTTGCAACTTCTTTTTTTCCAAATTTTTTTTTTGCCACTTTTAGCCCATTGTTTTTTACTTTTTCCCCCATTTTTTTCTCCACTTTTTTTTTTTTTTACCATTTTTTGCCACCTTATTATCCAAATTAGCTAATACCAATTGTTTCAATTTTTCCCAAATTGCTGCCTCTTCTTTTTGCCACTTTTTTCCCCATTTTTGCCCTTTTTCACCATTTTTTTGCCACTTTCTGCCTACTTAAGCTACCTTTTGCCGTCAATACCCCATTTTTTCCTATTTTTGCCCATTTTTGCAACTTCTTTTTTTCGAAATTTTTGCCACTTTTAGCCCATATTTACCATTTTTTGCCACTTTTTTTCTACCATTTTTTTTTGCCACTTTTCATCCAAATAAGCTACCTTTTGCCATTAAATACCCTTTTTTTCCTTTTTCCCAAATTTTTGCCTCTTCATTTTGCCACCTTTTTCTATTTTTGTCCTTTTTCACAATTTTTTCCCATTTCAGTTTACTTTTGCTATTCCATACCACTTGCTTCCTATTTTTTTCCCCATTTTTGCTGCTATTTACTGCTTTTTGCCCATTTTAGTCACTTTTTCCCTCATTTTTTGCCACTTTTGGACCATTTTTTTTTTTTTTTTGCCATTTGTAAGTCATTTTTTGTCATGTCTCACTCAGTTGTGCTACTGTCTGACAATTTTGCCCCTTTTTCTCCCCATTTTCACCCCTTTTCAACCATTTATGCTGCTTTTTCACCATTTTTGCTGTCTTTAACTTAGCTTTATTGCTACATCAAGCTGTTTTTGCCACTTTTCATCACGTAGATTGTGGCTCTTGCAAAGGTATAGGGTTGAGTAACGCTGTCTAAACTTTACAAGCATCGGCGACGAAATCAGCTCTATTACACTGATTCCTGCTGATTCCAGACACTCTCAGAAATGTTGACCTTACACATATTCGATGGTAAAAGGTCTTTGTGAAAGGCGTGGCCATAGAGTCTTTATGTCCGCCATGACACAGGAAGTAGAATTTGTAATTGCTTGTAACACCTGAAACAAATGCTATTGCTAATGCTGAGATGATTGATATAATTATTGAGGGTGGGTGTGGCCTAGTTGTTCAATGGCAGTGGCAACAATATTTCAAAAAGTCTTCTAAACTTTGGTCACATGTTCAGTTCACTGTTTATCTAAATATCAGCCTGCTCGGACACAACACCGTAGTCGGGTCACACAGATCCATCGACTGATCCGCTGCAGACACGGCAGCCCAGTTTTCACTCACTCTTTTTGGGTAGAAGTAGACCAGGTGTCCTCCTGTCTCACATTTCACATATTTTGACATATCTGAGGTAAAGTGAAGAGTTTAATCAAAGTTGCACCTGCACAGGTAGGTTTGAGGGTTTTTTAGATGCCTTCCTGCAGAAAGCGCTTCTGCCAGAACATGAACATGTATGTTTTAGTGAAGGTTTGTGCTAACAGTCCAGAATGATGGAGGGATTCTTCTGGGTTCAGATCTTCTTCCTGAGACTTTCAGGTCCAGGTGAGAGTGTAGGATCATGGCCGACTGCGGTAAGAATGAATTTCTGTTTTTGTGCCAGGCAAGGAGGACGATGAGTGAGTTTCAAGCAGTGCTACTGCACGCCACTGAAATGCCTGGCGGCCATGTTTAGTCAGGAGGTCGTCCCGCTGGAGATGAGCATTTTAGGGGCAATGGAGATGCAGTGGGAGGTGAGAAGGGGGAAGTTTGAAGGGGGGGTTCAGGCCCAGGGGGTCGTTGTCATGACGATGACATAGGTTTGGACCGATGGGGTGCAGCTAATGATGAATAATTATGCGAGCTTTTTCTTCTAATATTGTTGTTCTCCCCCCCTTCCTCCTGTTGTGAAAATTGTGACCTCACCCCTGATTTCCTGGTGTTTGGGAAAACACGATGTGACTTTGATGAATGGAGACTAAATGGTGCTGAAGAGGATCCTGTTCACTGTTCAGAAACAACGCTCCCCTCAGGCAGGGTCGCTGCCATTTTGTAATGCTTGCTCCCTGGGTCAGATGTATTTAATATTCCACGGCGGGCTGTTTGCAGCTTTGTCACGAGCAGCTAATGGCACTGTGCTAGCTCGTGCACGGTGCATTAAAGACTGCAGCCTCTGCTGATGAATGAAGTCACACATTAATGAAGGAACGGTTAAGTTAAGTAATAAAGCAAACATGAGGGCCATATTCAGAGAGCAGTCAGTCTGATAGTTTAGATATAAAGGCACACTAATGCATGGGTTTATCTAAAAATAAGTCCTGACCAGACAGATGAAACATCAGATGTACAGTGCCAATGAATAGTTTCACTTCTCAATAGTTTTTAGTGAACTCTAGTCCAGATTGAATCTGAGTTTTCTACAGAGCGACTTTCTCTTTGCCACTTATGTTTAACCTCTAATAAAACATATGTTGGTTGAATATGACAACGGGAACGACAGGAAACCAAATTTGGGAACAATCATAATGCAACAAAGAAAGAGCACATGGAGGATAAAATAGTAATATCCCAAGCTGGTCAAATTTACAAAATAAAACAGGAAACACAAGGAAATAGAACTGGAAGACTAAAAACTAAGGACAGGAACTGTAATATAAAACTGGAAACTCAGCTTCGGGAAACTAGAAACCAGGGCTGGGCGATTAATGCAAATTAGATTAAATTGTAATATGGCCTGCTGTAATTTACAAATCGCAGATGGTGCAATAGTTCTTTAACTTGAAATGTGTCGACATACCAGTTTGATATAATTACTCTGCAGCAGCAGCAGCAGCACATTTAAGCACATTATGCAAACATTCAAGTGTCATTAAAGAGCTCCGTTGAGATATCAGGTACGTCTCACTAATTCTTGCTTGCGTCAGTGCGGATGCAGCTGCTGGCAAGACTTCACTTCCTCCACCCCAGCCTCCTCCTTTATAGCTTAAAGCTTGTTACACGACTTCTCTGCCAAGAATAGCTGCATATCCATTTTGCAATAAAATGGTAAAATGTATGATGACTGTGTTCTGGTGAGAATGTACGTTATAATACAGCAGTGTTACTCAACCCTGCTCAACCAAATTGTTGAAAAATACCTTTGCAAGAGCCACAATCTAGGTGGTGAAAAGTGGCATAAAATGGCTTGAAGTAGCAATAGAAATAAGTTAAGATGGTCAAAATGGATGAAAAGGGATGAAACTGGGGAGAAAAAGTAGAGAAAGAGTCAGAAAATAACAAAAATGGGTGAGATGTTACAAAAAAATGAGTAACAGGTGGCAAAAAATGGTCCAAAAGTGGTAAAAACAAAACAAAGAAATGAGTGAAAAGTGACTAAAAGGGGCAAAAAGCAGTCAAGAGTGGCAACAATGGGCAAAAAAATAGGAAACAAGTAATATTTAAAGGGATACTTCAACATTTTGGCAAATTCGCCCATTGCCATAATCCCTATAGTCTTAGTAATAGGTTCGTTTCCTTTAGTTGTCGATGCAAGCTGTTCCTAGATCTGGAGGACCGTTAAACCAGCTGCACAGCTAACGCTATGTTAGTAGATGGTATTTTTTGCTTTCCCTCATCAAACTCATAGTACTCATAACTCTCGTAATGTTCCATGATTATTTCATAGCGTGGTGAATGAACGTCTCACAACTGGTCTACGAGAGCGTTTTGTCTGAGATTCAAAAGAAAAAACTAACACTAACACAATATTATGTTAATTAGCCCAAAATATGGATTTAATTTTTGTTTGTTTGAAAGTCCAGCCCCCAGAGTCTCTCTCAAAACTAAATCTGGCCCTTGTGCAAATTTACTTGATGACCCCTGCGCTTGAAACTTGTTTAAGATGAGCTCCTTCATGCCAAGCTCCTCACACACCCCCACATACACACATGGGCAGCAGCAGGTGGACATGTGGGTGACTGAAAGTGCAGGAGAGGTGAAACGACGGGCGCAGCATTCACCTTGATCAACTGGCTTTTCTCAGCTTTAGGCTTGAAGCATGCTAATGCTAAGAAGCCAGTCTGGGAGACAGACAGAATAAACACAAACAAATACACAGAGAAATACAGACACAATGGTGACAGGAAGTGAGCTCAGCCTGCTGACATACATCACTAGTTAGCATCAGGGTTCCATCAACAACAAGCCTGTGGGTTTTCATGGGTTTTTGAAAACTCCTGAACTTAGAAAATTTCCATGAGAGTCGATGCCCGCTCTTTTCTGTTGGTCTGATTTTGCCCTGACTGACAGTACGTGCCCTCGCCCACTGAGATGATTACCGAAGCATACATTAGGACAGAGCTAACCTTGCAAATCTTGCAATGAGTTTTCTCCTCTCCTGACCTGCTTTGGCATGGGTGTTTAAGAGTTACAGCAGGGTTAAGCTGTACTTTAAGCCGGTACGTACCATGGCTGCTGATGTTGAAGCACTGAGCTCCACTGTAGCTGAGAAATGACGTCACTCCCACGGCCCCCGCTCTCTCTGATATCATTTCTTTTCTGTCGCCGAGCGTGATAGCATCAACGCTCCAGACTCATTTCAACAACTCGATGTGACCTGTGCAGGGCAGAGTGCGTCCACCACCTGCCTGAGAAAGCAATGACATTTTGAAAGAGCCGGCTTTTGTGCCTCCTCGCACATCAAATGGAGTCTTTTCAGCAGGAAGAGGGAGGGGAGGGAAGGATGGATGGATCACCTTTATCAGCCATCTCCTGCGCTGAGAAGACGATGCCTCACAGCTCCGTGAAATAAATTGAGGGTTATTTTCTTATGAGACGCAGACTGAGGGGAAGGAGATAACAATGACTTTTCTCTCGTCATTAAAGAGGTTTTTACATCTGCTTGTGGGTCCCAGTGGATTGTTTTCCCTCCTCTGTGTGACAAATAAGCTTCCTATAGAGGTAATGGTGTTCCTGAGCTGTAGGCCTGCAGCCATAACATGGACGGCCACTGCCATCTTGCTAGATCTGAAAAACATTCGGGACATTTGTCAGAGCTTTCTAAGCTGCAGTTCCCAGCAGGGGGTCTTGTCTCACTTCATGTCTGTGACTGCTGATCTGGCTTTAATCATGTGTTGGGATTTGTTGCACTAGATTTGGGTTAATTTTTAAATATTGATGATAATTATTACACTTGTTAATATAAATTAAAAAAAAAACATAATGAAGATTTATAAAAAAAATGGGGCACCACCCTGCAAAAAGGGAATTATAGACTTTGATTCTGCGTTACTCAAACTGGGAAGTGAAGACATTGTGTTGAGTATAAACGGACACAGCAAAGTTAATCAACAACACATAAGCAGAGAAACCCAGTGACCAAATTTTGATTTCTGTGGCAGTCACATTTATGTTTGTTAAGGAAAGGCATTGTACTGGATATAAATGGACACAGCAAAGTAAATCAACAACACATAAGCAGAGACAACAAGCCAAAAGAAGCTTTCAACAAATGCCCATGGAACCCTTTCTACAGCTATTTCTGCCCAAAGAAAGCCTCTTACTTGTGTTCACTTGTGATTTGAGTTGGACGAGATGAGAGCAGGGCTCATTTTGCTGTATATGTGTTCTTCTGATACTGTGACTGTGCCAAACTTTTGGATGGAGATGCTTTTGGACAAAGCACACAGCTGCTCTGATGATGTGTAAGTGATGGTAAGGCTACAGGTGATGGAATGGCAAAAGGGTCACAAGAACTTTTCTAGACTTGGACGTTTCCCCACAGATCTCCTCTCATCAGAGAGGGGAATGTTTCCTTTTCACACCTTGATGTGAAGTTCTGCAAGGGCTTGTGGGACAATGAGTCCATTGATTTTTATGGCTCTTTGACAATTTCCACAAATCTACCATGACTCAGGTCATGTTCTATCACAATTGGGGGCACATGTAACTTACTTGCAGTCATGTTGATCAGGAACAGCAGAGGTAGCTAACCTTGCTGCCAGCTTTGTTGATCCTAGATCACTGATCACTCTTGGTGTTCCTGGAGAAGATGTGCAGGATTTTTTTTTCACTATTGTAATCATTTCTTGTCATAAAGTCATCTGGTTGTTGTTTCCAGTCACCACATTCTTCTGTTACCTAATATCAGATGACAGCGGCAGCCTCACATTGCTTTTAAGCTCTCCAGGTGTGATTGGACAGGTGAGATGGAGCTCACAGACTGAGAGCGGCCAGCGTTGAAGCAGCTCTGGTCTAAGCTGTCAGGAAAACGGTTTCATGCTCGTCTCTCTGAATGCTGAGAGACGACGGATACATCGGCCTTCGCTGTCGAGTCTTTTTCCAGCCTGTGAAGTCAGCTTAGCTTTAGGTACTCGACAGATTCTGGCTGTTTGTGTGAGTGTGTGTGAATGAGCAGAGATGTGTCTGTGCAGGAGAGAGACAGAAAAAGAACGGTGTCAAGTGTGTCTTTACATGCTGATGTAGATGCAGAATAGTTGTGTTTATATGGGGCGGAGAATATTTATTCCAGTATGGCAGCGATAAAAGAAAGTTCTATTAATACACTCATTGAAAACTCATAAATACATAAACAAGGCTGTATGTATTTTTGTTTACGTGCTTCTGCAGATGTTTGCTGAGTTTGTACAGTATAAGCGTGCGCAGAGTGTATGCATACTTTTATGGATGCATTTGAGGATATTGTAAGTTGAGACAACATTTGTCCATATACTGCTGCTGCTTTGAATCTGCTTTCCACAGCAGATACAACGCCCCTCAGTGCAGCCAAGCCCAGCCATGTTTGCTGACAACTGTGATGGGAGAAGGAAGCCCCTCCCCTCTCGCATCTTTTTGGATCTCATTCACGCGCGATTTGACACGCCAGGCGAGCAAATTATTTGCACAAATTAAAATAAATCAAGCAAGTAACCTGCCTTTGTTTGTGTGTCCAGATACTCACGAATAGTTGATTATTGGCATCTGGTGTGACCACATTTAAGGGTTAAATTTAACTCTGCATAATATGAATTAACGCTGTCAGTGTTGCTGTGTATTGAGCTTAATTACAGAGGTGAGACTTCACCTGAACAACATGGGGGGAGATCTGTTCTCTAGTTGTTCTTGCCAGTAAGGAAAGATCAAATTTTACTGTACAACTCCTCAATGGCTACACAGTACTTCAAATAAACTTTAGAGTAAATACTTTTTACGTTTACTTGAGTAGATTTATAGATCAGTACTTTTACTTGAGTACAATAGTCGTGTAATTTTTCCACCCCTGAAATTTGATCATTTTGCATTTCCAAGCCAATTTAGAGCCACAGATTGAGAGTGTGAATCCCTGCGGTGTGTTGATGTTGACTGTTAAATTATTTATCTAAATGAGTGCTGCACAGCTACACCAGCGAGTTCTGAAACCATGACAAAGAGCAGTGATACTCAACGCTCAGCTCTTGAGGCACTTGTGGCTCTTTTATTTCTTAATTTGTAATATTATTTCCCCGGAGAACTTTAAAAAAGGCAAACTTTAATCTCAGAAATTATCCATTGCATGTCACATTAATAAGTTTGTTTCCCACACTTCTTTAATTGTCAAACTTAATTGACAACCTTAATTTTTTGTCTGTATATTTCCATTGCATCTGTTTCTTTTCTATTTTTTTTGCCACTTTTAATCAATTTTTGCTGCTTTTAGCCCATTTTTGCCACTTTTATCCTGGTTTTGCCACTGTTTTCATGCTTTTTGCAATTGCCTGTTTAAGATACCTTTTGCCATTAAATGCCACTTTTCTCATTTTTACTACTCTTTGTTTTTTGCCCATTTTAGTCACTTTTCACCAACTTTTTACTATGTTTTTGACACTTTTTGCCCATCTAAGTCACTTTTCACTAACTTTTTGCCATGTTTTTGAAGCTTTTTGCCCAGATACAGTGCTTAACAAATTTACTAGACCACCCCAACCCTAACCAAAGTCAGGTTTATGCCACAGCTGCCCTAAATTAACAGCATTGGTAATTACCAAAGTGATTTTTGATGTTTCTGCAATGGTTGATACACCAACATGTAGAAGCTCTTTAACCCAAATGATATTTTTAATGCTAAAATATAATTATTATTGTTATCCATGAATTTTCAAATTTACTGATTTACAAAAAGCTGAAAAAATAGTAAAGCACATTAATATTTCTTGATTAATTTGTCAAATTATAGTTATTTACTGTCATTCCTGAAGAGAAAAATGAGTTTTAGTGGTTGAATGTTATGCTTGATTCATTTCTGACTTCTCAGAGAAGCCCAGTGAGCCGGCTCAAATTTGGGTGAATTCAGTTTGAAATTCCTCATTGCTGTTCAAAATGGTAAAACGTGGAGAGCTGAAAATGAACAGAATGAACTGAAAATGGAAGAGTCCGTATTAAAGCACTTTATGATGCTGGATGGTCTTTGAGACAAATATGACAGGTAGTCTGATAAATTTGTGAAGCACTGTAAGTCACTTTTCAGCAACTGGTTTCTATGTTTTTGACACTTTTTGCCCACCTGAGTCATTTTTCACTAACTTTTTACCATGTTTTTGCTGCTTTTTGCCCATTTAAGTCACTTTTCACTAAGTTTTTGCTTTGTTTTTGCCACCTTTTGACAATTTTAGTCCCTTTTCACCAACCTTTTGCCACGTTCTTGATGCTTTTTTCCCATCGAAGTCACTTTTCACTGACTTTTTGCTTCGTTTTTGATGCTTTTTGACCATTTGAATCACATTTCAATGACTTTTTGCCATGTTTGTGATGCTTTTTGTCAATTTAAGTTACTCTTCGCTAACATTTTTTGCAACATTTTTGCTGCTTTTTGCCCATTTTTCTTACTTTTCACTAACTTGTTGCCACGTTTTTGCCCCTTTTAGTCACTTTTCACCAACTTTTTGGCATGTTTTTGACATTTTTTGCCCAATTAAGTCAATTTTCACCAACTTTTTGCTACATTTTTGCTGCTTTTTGCCCATTTTAGTCACCTTTCCCAAAATTTTTTTTTTTTTTTTTTTTTTTGCTTTTTCCACTATTTTTGCCACGCGTAACTCATTTTTTGTCTGTTCTCACCCATTTTTTATGATTTTTTAACCCAATATTTGCTGCTTTTTGGTCATTTTTGCCAAAATTAACTTAACCTTATTGCCACTTTAACCCTTTTTTTTTTTGCCAATTTTCAATGCTTAGATTGGGGCTCTCGCAAAGGCATGTTTTTTAACAGTTTGGCTCTTTGGTTGAGCAGGGTTGAGTAACACTGATGTAGAGATAGGAGACAGCTTCATGGTGCTTATTCATGCACCGCCCCACTGCATTGTGGTCCGCCCACCTCCTCTGTTTTCTTGACTTTTTAAATGGGGTTTCTTTTCAATAAAACTGAACTCCATACATTGTATTCTATTCAGAAACGAATGTTGGGATGATTTTTGACTTGTCCACTGAGCTGTCTGATGTTTAAGAGAAGAGGTATCATCACTTTTAAGTACTCCTCTCTTTGCAGGTTAGTCTCCATAGCTGGCTTTCTGTTATATTTTGTTGTCTAACATACAGATAGTGACCATATGGACTCACTTCTGTGAATGACTGCGCTCTGTGATCACTGAAAGGCTCACTGAACACCCAGGGGCACCGAGTCTCTCCTGTCACTAACAGATAAATAAAGTGCAGGTTTTTACAGCAGCCGTCTCCTCATAATGAGCTCAGAAAACATCACTCATCCCTCAGCCTTAAAAAAACGACGCCTCAGCCTCTTTGTGTGACACTTGAGAGCGACACGGACATCATCTCTGCCGTCAGCTCTGTCAGATGGAGGCGACATCAGAGGCCGTCACTGGCCATCGCCTGGATACCGACAAACAGCTTGTGTGATATTCAAACGGTCAAAGACGCCCCCCCCCCCCCCCTTTTCTCACCTCAATGACAGCTCATTCAGACCAGGACCACCAAACTGATGCCCTTTGTGCCGAGGAACATGTTTAGGATTCCTGCAGCCATCCGTCCTGCCCCTGATCGCCTCGTCTTCTGGGATGGCACCCGAGACAAAGGAGCCATCATCCACATGATATGGTAGCCCCTGGGCCCCTGACGGCCCCTGGGACATAAATCTTCGACATACAGTTAGAGAGAGCGTAACATCTGGGCTGATTGACACACTGACTGTGACGAGTTACTTCATACAGTCTGCCATGAAGGCTCTACAAAGGCCAGCCGACTGTTGGAGACAATGATGAAGTCTTCTTTTTATTTCTGTAGAGGAGAAACGCTCAGAAACGTATGTTCTCTGGTGAATTTTCTACACTCGTTCAACAGTAGTGCACTATCTGTTCATAGGGATAAGACTAAGGCCCAAAAATAATGCATATTTAAACATTGCAGATACAATTTAGTGACCATATTTATGCTTTCACAGGAGGGCAGCAGCTGAATGCTACTCCCCATAGCATCTTCCTGCTAATAAGTCCGGCACTGCTCCTGAATGTCTCATTTCACATTAAAAACTCACAGACAGCTCAGTCCATAAGTAAAAAACCCACCTGAACCTCCTAAATTTCAAACCTTTCACTTGTTCCTGTTAGGCACTGTTTCCCAAACTGAGGGTCAGGACTTCCTGGTAGGCCGTAGAGAAACTGCAGGTGGGCTGCAAAAGGACATCAATAATAAAAAAAAAAAATCAATAGATATGGCTTTTAAATTTGAAGTCATGTTTTAAGTGAGGATAAAACACTTCATTGGATGTTTTTTTTACAAGCTGCAAAACTAACAAAACAAAGCCACAAGTTCTACAACCTAAACCCAATCTAAACATCCGCGCTGGAGGACTACAGGAGCAAGTTGTGGTCAAACTTAGTCATATGATTAAATTACGTTGTTATTTTCCAGATTAACCACGAGTGTTAATGTTAACAGCACTGGTTATGATACAATAAGACAGTGGTTTTCAAACTTTTTTTCACCCAAGGCCAAAACCTTATGGCACACCATATTTAAATCGCTACAAAATAGACTTTTTAAATAAAGTTACAGTCAAGGTGGACTATAAGGGGAGATAAAGGGGAGAGCTTTCTGGGGCCCAGCCAACAGGGGGATCATGGAGATGGCAAAAGTGGCCAAAAGGTGTAAAACAAAGTCAGAAATGGGCGAAAATTGGAAAAAAAAAAAAAAAAGTGGCCAAACAATGGATTGAAATTGGAAAAAACTTGTTGAAAGTGTGACAATAGTGGCAAAAATGGGTTACAAGTGGTCTGAAAGGATTAAATATTGTTAAAAGGTGGTAAAAATGGGTTAGAGTGATAAAAGAAAGGTAAAGAAAGTTGTCAAACTAAGGCAAAAGTGGCCTAAATTTGGCAAAAACGTGGCTTAAATGGGTTGAACGTGTCAAAAGGTGGCAAAATAGATCACAAGTGGCAGAAAAGTGGCAAAAAAGGGTTAAAGTTGTGAAAAAGTGTTAAAAAGGGGTTAAAAGTGATGGTAAAAAATGGTAAAAAAATTGCCAAACAATAGTGAATTGGACGGAAAGTGGCAAAAAGGTAGCAAAAATAGGTAAATGTGGCAAAAAGTTCCAAAAAAGTGGCAAAAATGGGTCAAAAGTAGTAATAAGAAGTGGCAAAAATGCTAAAAAGAGTTACAAAATGGTTTAATTTGTCTAAGTGGCATAAAAGGGTGGAAATGGATGGCAATAAAAGCTTGCCATGCTTTTCTGCTCTAAATGAGGTAACTGTTAGCCAGGATGCTAGCACCAATCCTACTGATCCAACACACACACTATCATCAATAAATCCCATTGTCTGGGGTTATTCAGGGGTCAAGCCAGATCTGTGGGCAGGCCTGGTTATAGTACCTGCCATGTGTTCTACAAATTCCCACAGCACACCTAGACTTGCCTTAAGGCGCACTAGTTTGCCTCGCCACACCATTTGAGAACCACTGCAGTGAAGTATGATACAGGGATGTTCTTAGGCGTCTATTTCCTCATTCAGCTAAACGCCAAGTTACAATGCGTTGAACCGACTAGTCTAAAGAGAAGAAAATACTTCGAAAACAGTCTGATTCATCACAGGGTCATTGTGTTAGTGTCTGTAATGTGAGCCTCATAGACTGTGCAGAGCGTAGCTAACATTAGCAGCTAGCTCCACCAGCCTTCGTTCCTCTTTGCAGGTTTTTTATCATGCTTTGTTGTGTAGCCTTTTCACTTCGGTTGAGTAGTTCTGCCTAAGTTCAACCCTCGACAGCCTACAAACCTCTTTATTTCCATTTACTACTTAAAAAACTGTCATAATACAACATATGCCGCCATACCATAAGCTGTTTTACGATAAAACATGAAACTCTGTGATTAAATAAGATACCATCTGAAATAACGCGATACAGCAATATGATACGATGCACTTTATAGGGAAATTTGTCTTACACTTCAAGTGCTGCTCACACTCTGCTGCTGTCACAATGATAGATTGGAATAATAAGCAACAACAATCCACATGTTAACACAAATGCATGAGCAGAACACACCGTTAAGAATCTAAGGATGGAAACACACGGCTGACGTACACCCCTAAGGGCTGAGAACAAACATTTCTCCATGAGTGAGAGGGACTTCTGCAGCTTTGCAGCAGTTTTCCACATAGACATACACTCCTCCTAACAGCAGAGACATGATTACGTACTGCACGACCCCCGGCACATCCTACATTACCTGTTATTCAAAAAATCAATGCACACGAGCAGGAGTAATGTTTAACCTAGTCTGACAGAGCATCAGTCTTTAAGAGGGTAAAAGCTGAAACTCAGAGTTCACGATTAAAAAGGCAGAATGGTAGAGTGACTGTGAAGCTTCCATTAGAAATCTAAAAGGATTTGATGTTAAAGACCTGGATAGAAGCAGCTCTTTGTAGGAGACTGATAAAAACACCATTTAGCAGGAATCTACTGCACCATGTTGTCTGTGTAAAGGTGGGTAAAGGAGCAGATGTTCAGGGAGACATCTGCGCCCGACTTTACAGTGATGTGACAGCAGTAGATTCATCTAAACGGAGCATTGTGTCCACCCTGAATGGTCTTCCTCCATCTTAGTTCCTATCTGCGAGCTCAATCTCTGTACATGTCCTGATACGCTGCACCTCTGCATGTTCTCTTCAACAAATACAATTATCCAAGCTTCGTGGGTGGAGGACATTCCAGTTCTGGGGTTTCATGTTTTTGGAGCAACAAATGGAGTTGAAATTTACCAGACTGTTGTGTTTAACCTCCTCAGACCCTGCACCAACAGATGAGAACATCAGATTGTAGCTTGTTTACACCATTGTCTTAACTTCTAACCTGTTGGAAATGTATTTGTAATTTTTTCCTGGAATTTTAGGGAAAATATTTTGCAAATGTTGCTAAGAAATTGTAGTTAGCAATTGCTCTGAAATTGGGGACTTTGGAAATTTTCAGGAATTAAAATTCATTTTTGAGGGGTATTTTTTACAGGAATGTTTCGGCTTTATGAGAATGTTTCAATGAAACATTTGTAGAATTTTTGAATAAATTTTTGGGCTCTTATTTATTGAATACTTCAACCCTCTGAGACCAGCGCTGTCGTATTTGAACCATAAATCGTAGTCAGTCGTTTATTTTCCCTCTGAAAGCTCGCCATTGTGCCGTTCTGATGATGCTATCTATGCCTTCGTAGCTCTCACAGAACCCTCTGGACTTGGCTGACTTTTTGGGGTCTTTAAAGATTGAACCCACGCCAGAAACTCTGATATTGAACGTCTTTTTAATGCATTTTTCTATCTTTTCTGCAGCTAGCGGGGCAAAATGTGACAGTCTGTGACAACCAGTGGCGTCTTGCTTTGCTGAACAGAGCATGTGCAAACAGAAACTGCAGGAGAGAGTCTGAGTGGCTCAGTAGAGAGAAAAAGGCACAGAGAGGCCGTGACGTGTGTCTCAGTCACTGCAGACAGGAACTGCTTTAAATAGTGACTCAAACTCCCAAAAGTGAAAGGACTTTTTTTTGTAAAAGCGAGAAAACCCTTAGTCATTTTTATTACTGTCATACTGAACCTGTGGCTCTTTAGTGAGGATTTGTGGCTCTTTTATGTCTTTGTTTGAAATATTTTTCTGCAGAAAACCTTAAAAAAGATCAAATTTAACCTCAGTAACTTTAATTATTATTAAAGTCACATTTATCAGTTTGTTTCCCACTCTTGTACAGCTGGCTTAAGTTGTCAACCTTTTCTTGTTTGTTCATATATTTCCATTGCTCGTATTTGCAATTTTTTCCCCTTTTTTGCCACTTTTAATCTATTTTCACTGCTTTTTAAGCCCAAGAATCACTTCTTTTGCCTCTTTTCACCAGTTCTTACCTTTTTTTGTCCTGCTTTTTGCTATTTGCAGTTTTTCCACCTTGTTTGCCATTTTTTTCCACCCTTCTCACCTGTTTAAGCTGCCTTTTTCCGGCACTTTTTTTTCCCATTTTTGCCACTTTTGCCCAATTAAGTCTCTTTTAACTCATTTTTGCCACATTTTTACCTTTTTTGGACCATTTTTACCACCTGTAACTCATTCTTTAATCAATTCTGCCACTTTTTCTCCCCATTTTTTGCCACTTCTTTGCTAGTTTTTTGACAATTTTGGCACTTTTGGCCGTTTAAGTCTCTTTTCACTCATTTTTTGCAACATTTTACCATATTTGGACCACTGTCACCTGTAACTCATTTGTTTTTGCTATTTTCCACCAGTTTTTGCCTCGTTTGTTCTTTTTTGTTGCTATTTTCAATTGTTTCCCCCTTTTTGCCATTTTTTGCCACTTTTTATACATTTAAGCTGCCATTTTTCTTTGAATGCCACTTTTTTCCCCATTTTTGATACTTTTGCTCATTTTAGTAACTCATTTTTTGCCACATTTTACCATTTCTTGACCATCTTTACCACCTGTAACTCATTTTTTTAATCAATTTTGCCACTTTTTCTCCCCATTTTTTGCAGCTTCTTCAGTTTTTGCCATTTTCCGCCAGTTTTTTGACAATTTTGGCACTTTTAGTATCTTTTCATTCATTTTTTGCAACATTTTACCATATTTGGACCACTATCACCTGTAACTCATTTGTCTCATTATTATTATTATTATTATTATTATTATTATTATTATCATTAACTCATTATTTTCCAAGAGTTTTTGCCTCTTTTATCCTGTTTTTTGCTTTTTTCAATTGTCCCCCCCACCCCCTTTTTTAAAAAAATTTTTTGCCCCTTTTTGTACATTTAAGCTGCCCTTTTCCTGTGAATGCCACATTTTTCCCATTTTTGCTACTTTTCCCCATTTTAGTAACTCATTATTTGCCACGTTTTACCATTTTTTGACCATTTGACCCTATTTTTTAACCAATTTTTGCCAATTTTTCTCCCCATTTTTGCAAACTTCTACCCATTTTTGCCACTTCTTTGCTGCTTTTTGACCATTTCACCACTTTAACTTATTTTCATTGCCACTTTAACCCATTTTTGCCACTTTTCACCACTTATATTGTGGCTCTTTCAAAGGTATTTTTTTTTTTGTTTTTTTTTTTTAACAGTTTGGCCCTTTGGTTGAGCAGAGTTGGGTAACACTGGTTGAATACATAAAAATCTCGGAGTTATAATTTCCTATTAATCCTTTTCTTTTGTGTTAATAGTCCCACATTTGTTTTTTATTTTACTGACATTGCGGCAGCACACATGTTCTTAAGGCCCAGGTTTTCCTGAAGAAAAGGATGTTTAGAATTCGATGCACCACAGGGACGATGTTTTTTTAAGACAAGCTTTTTAAGACAAAAGTTCAGGAGAGACACAATTGTTAAAACATGGCTTTAAACATGTTAAAGAATTTTAACAGAAGTAATTTCTTTGAAACTTCAGGGGTTTTATGTCAAGAATTCTTGTCCAAAGACAAAGCTGATGTTTTAAACTATAAGGTCCTGCTGGCTCCTAATAAGTGGAAGTAACTTTAAAGAAAAAAGCATTCAAACAGGTCTGAGGAGGTTAAACTCCTGAACGTCTAAAACTGGTCCTATAGGCAGCTTACTCTGTCAGAACACTGAATGATGCTGAATAAATAAATTAATGAATTATTTTTTAAAAAGTTGCAGTGATTGCAGAACAATCGATCTGTTCAAGAGCAGCAAAATCAGTGCAGTCAAAAAGACTTCCTGTGGTCTTTCTAGGTAGAACAGATCAGTTTTCTGTGTGACCTTTAAGATAATATTTAACATTAAATTACAGACATTTTTAGGAAAAGTCAGGCACCAGCAGCTTTGTAAAATTTTAATGTGAAAACAGTCCAAATGGCTGTGGTGGTCTCTGTCGAGTTCTAGGTGAAAGGAAACGTTTGAATGTTGGCGCCTAAAGCAGCTCTGTTAACTCTCTCTCTCTCTCGTGCTCAGAGTCGGATAGGTGGGGGTCGAGGGAAGTATTAAGCGTGAACGGGATGAAGAGGGGTGGAGGGGACCAAACTGAAAGGCACTGGTACCCCCCCCATCCTCCTTCAAGCAGAGCAGGGCCCTCACTGCCTGCCACCTCCAGCTGTCGCCAACGGGGACAAAAGGAAGTGTGGGGGTGTCCGTGAAGGAGCTGGAGGGAGCGGGGGGGTGTTGAAAAGAAAGATAAACTGAAGAGGGCCCCCCTCCATAACCCAACCCCTGCACACACACACACATAGACACACACTCCAAGGAAGGAGGCCGTCATCTGCATTAGGCAGCATCTCCTCTGTTCACCCCCTTCACTCTCCTTTCTAAGCCGATCTGCTCACAGCGAGGGGATTGGACACTTTCACTCACACATACCGGAGCTCACGTGTGACTTTATCTTCAAACGCCTCATGCATGTACTTTAAATCCATGCATTTAAGTGTCTCTGTGACATATAACATAAATACTTCCTTGTTTTAACTCTCTGACCCTCCTCCCACGTTTGCTGCAGCTGTCAGCCCTCCATCGCTCTCAGCACCTCCTTCTCCTCTCTCCTCAGCTAATAACTCATTAGCTCTATTTGTTGATTGGGCTCGGGTTAAGCTGTGCTGTGTCTCTGTGTGTGTTTGAGTGCAGGTGTATGCATTAGGGTCGTTCATTTCTCTAAGTAACAGCACAAACTTCACCTGCACCTGCAGCTTCTCTGAGACAAGGACAGACGAACAGGCGGGCAAGGAAAATATGTTGACATTTAGAATCACTCATAAGAATTTAATTAATTGAAAAAAGGGAAATTGGAAAAATTTGGCTCTAGTAACAATAAAAGAGACAACATTTTAAACATATATTTATTTTTGAGTTTTTTCTTATTGTAACAGTTACAAATTTGGCACTAAAAATAAAAACTGTTTTTATTGTATTTTAGATCAGGGATCGACAACTTTGGTTTTCAGGAGGACCACGTTATTTTATTTCAATGCTAAAGGGAGAAATAGTCAGATATTCTTAGTTTAACCACTGTCATTACTAATAATATAATGAAAGGAAAAAATGTAGCATTATTATAATTTATTAAAACATTAATATTTTAAAACTCAACTGCAAAAATCTCTGTGTCTGCGCTGGCTTTGTCAAAATTAATTGTACATTAGATTCTTCTAAATTCATGATTAGAAACATGTTTAAGGGGCCAATCTGAAAGATATATTGAAAAAAAAAAGAAGATCCCTTTAATTTGTAATAAAAAAAGTCACATGACAGATTATAAGTTGTATATTTACAAGAAACTCAAAGTTAGACATTCAGAAATTAAAAAAGACACCAAAAAAAAAAAAGAAATTTCCAAGTTTAAAAAAATCTTAAACTTTCACACAAGAAAGTGAAAAATTCAAAGTTTAAAAAACCTTAAATTTTGACATGAGAAATTAAAAAATTCCAAGTTTAAACAAATCTTAAATTTTGACATGAAAACGAAAAAAATTCAAAGCTTAAAAATTCTTAAATTTTGACACGAGAATGAAAAAAATTCCAAGTTTAAAAAAATCTTACATTTTTACACAAGAGAGAAAAAAAAACAAGTTTAAAAAATCTGAAATTTTGACGCTAGAGAGTAAAAAATTCCAAGTTTAAAAAAATCGCAAATTCAAAAAAGTATAAAGTAAAATTTACAAGAAACCAAACTGAAAACTGAAGTAGGATTTTTGAATTTTGAATCTCGGGATTTCTTAGCTTCACATACTTTTTACCTATAAAGTAAAAACATTCTACTTTTTATCTCGTAAATTAATCACTGTTTAATTATGATTTTCTCTTGAAAGTTAGCAGATTGGCCCTTATACACCGTGATAATAATGTGGAGTAAATCCATTTCCCACTAGTAGAAACAATTGCAGTGGGTGCAGAAATATATGAAGACAGACAAATATATGGGTCAGACAGGCAAGATGGCCGCACAGGTCTGAGCTGCACAACAACCACCAAAGCATCCCTTAGTATACTACTGATGCTTGACTCAGAGTGAACTACTACAGTGAACTGACTGGAACTTTCTTTATAAGTATGATCCGCTAAAGGAAGCAACTCCTGCATCCTACCGGCATGGATGAAACGGCGTCTGAATCAATGAAAAAGGGGAGTTAAAGACCAGAATATATTTCTTCCAGGACTACAACCTGGAGGTGATGACCCGCAGAAATCATTTGACAATGTGAAAAGAAATATGTGAAGACTAATTTTCAAACCGCTTAATTCACTGATGAATGCCGTGCTTCACTGGATGGTTCAGATGGATGGAGTTCTGGATGGTTGGTGGATGACCACCATGTCCCGGCAAGACTGCAACGTCAGCAAGGAGGGGGCGGAGTCGGGATCTAGGCTCGAATCATAGGAAGCGAGTTGGTATGCCCCTTCAAAGCACCTAAGGGTGTCAAAATGACCTCAGCAAAATATGTGGACCTCCTAACTGCCCATATCCTGCCATGGTACAAAAAGAAGAACCACCCCTTGTGGGGGCTCTGAACTTGCTGAGTGAGGAGGCCGAGGCGTTGGGCCAGGCATCTGGGGACGTCTTGGATGCTGCCAATGATTCTGTGAATGGTGGGGGAATGAAACTTGCAGAGCAGTTCACCTACTTTGGCGGCGTAATCTATCGATCCACTGACTGTAAGGCTGAACTCATCCACAGACTTGGACTCACGTATTCAGCAATGGGTTCACTTAGCAAGACAGTGCGGCGTTCCTGGTATCTGAGCATGGAGACGAAAATCAGAATCTTTCAGTCCTTGGTCCTCCTGGTCTTACTATTTTCTTGTGAGGCCTGGATGTTGACTGATGGCCTGATGCATTTTTGGGCATCGTTGTCAGACCGTGTGTCTAATGCTTTATGAGATCTTAGACTACTTTCCTTTGAGTCTCAAAAAAGTTTTCATCCCACAAGGAGCTGTCCATTAGGTGTGTTCTGAATGATCCAGATGATCATTTGGATGTGTGAAAAAAGGTCAAAATGCAGAGCTAAACCTCTGTCTTTAACACCTGCCTATGTGGACTAGACCAGTGAGACTCAACCTGTGGCTCTAGAGCCACATGTGGCTCATCTGTGATGATCTGTGGCTCTTTTTTGTCTTAATTTTAAGTGTTATTTCCCCAGAAAACCTTTAAAAGGAAAGTTTAACCTCAGAAATGATCCATTCAAGCAACATTAATCAGTTTGTTCCCCACATTTACACAGCAGGCTTTGATTATCAACCTCTATTGTTGTCTGCATATTTCCATTGTCAATACTTGCAATTTTTTGCCACATAAATTAAATTTTTACTGCTTTTAGCCCATTTTTGACACTTTTATCCAGCTTTTTGCAATTTTTTGCCCTTTTTTGCCTGTTTTGCTACTTTTTGCCCTATTTAGGCTGCCTTTTGCCACTAATTTCCAATTTTGCCACTCTTTCAAGCTTTTTGCCCATTTTTCCCACCTTTTTTTCTGAAATTTTGCCCATTTAAGTCACTTTTCACTTATTTTTCTCCACTTTTTTGCCACTTTTGGACCATTTTTGCCACTTTCTGCCATTTATTACCACTTTTCTCCCAGTGTTTGCCACTTTAAGCCTATTTTTGCCACTTCTTTCTGTCACTTTTCTCCCCTTTTTGACACTTTTATCCTGCTTTTTGCAACTTTCCTTATTTTTGCCGCTTCTCACCCATTTAAGCTGCCTTGTGCAATTAAATGCCACTTTTTGCCCATTTTGCCCACCCCTTTTTGATTTTTGCCCATTTTGGTCACTTTTCACTCATTTTTTTCAGTGTCTTTGCCACTTTTAACTCATTATTTGGTCACTTCCTACCCATTTCTGCCACTTTTCTCCCAGTGTATGCTGCTTTTTGACCATTTTTGCCACATTTAAATTATTTTATTTGACACTTTTCACTTAGATCGTGGCTCTTGCAAATGTAATTTCCAACAGTTTGGCTCTTGGGTTGAGTAACACTGGTCTAGAGTCTAGACCAGTGTTACTGGTCTTAGAAAGAAAACCAGTGCAGGAATGGAGACAGAGCCGCTCATTCCTCTAAAACTCACCTCCAGTTGTAGTCTTTTCTTGATCTAACAGCAGAGGACAAATTTGCCTGAAGAAATTTTTACTGGTTTCTAGTAATAAGAAAATGTTTTCACACTGATAAAAATTGTAATTTGTTTGAAGGAAAACAAGCTTTTAAGGCTCAGCTGGAGTCTGAAGGCTGTGAGGAAGAACGTTCCTCTCCTCCTTCTTCGCTTCCTATTTTCCTTCCTTCTCCTCCGTTTTTCCCTGTTGCACACCTCCTCTTCCTCCTCCTCACTGTCGGCAACATGTGGAGCCGTCACCATGGCAACGAGGGGAGGTGACATGTGCTGTAGACAGGCAGGGAATGGAGGGAGGGATGAGAGGAATATAAGGAGGAGCCCCACAGCGCTCCCTCTCTCTCCCTCTCTCTCTCTCTCTCTCTTTCTCGGATAGAAAAAAAATTGCATCTCATTCCTCAGTGAGTGGAAGTGTGAGAAGCTGCTCCTCTCCTCGTCTCCTCTCTGAGCGAGGGCTGAATTGCGTCAGGAGACTGAGAAATTTGTCCGTGCATTTTTTTATTTTCTGAATGCAATGGATGAGAGAAGAAATGCAGAAGAAGAAAGAGGAGAAGCGAGGAAGCTGGGAAGTTTCTTTTCCCCTTTTTTTAAGGAGAGAAGGGGGATGATGGGAGGTGATGAAGCTCCCTCTGATTCCCTCTCTCCTCCTCTCCCTCCTCAACCGACGCTGGTGCGATGCTGTCTCTGAGTCGGTAGTTTCGTTGCAGCCGGACAGGAGTGGGAAATAGATCCTGAAGGGGATGTCCGTGCATTACCTCACCGAGGATGTTTGGTAGGTTTTAATTGTTATTCTGCAGGTTAGCGTGGCTTCTTATAGTCTTCTGCTGTCGATTTTCTCTGCTATAAATCCCCCAAATCTTGTCCTGCTGCTTTGGGATTCTGCTCATTTCAGCCTCAGACCGTCTACTCTATTAAATGTCCTGCATATTCCAATCCTCCTTATTTGTTAGAATAACTTTCTTCTCCTATAATTCGACTCATCCCAGCCAGGAGCACAGGCTGTGGTGTTTCTGTTCTGTGGAGTTTGGACACTGATTGACGGCGCGCCCCGGTGGAGCTGCTTCATGCAGCTGCATCTAACCATTACATCCCCATAACATTCACTTTAATGGGATTTACTGCAGTTTTCATTTTCTCCAGCTGCGGCTTTGCGCTGCAGGAGTGCAAACTTTAAATCTAATAAATCTGAATGAGTGTTGCAAGTGAAATTCAACCTGCAGGAGTGTCCTAATTTGTATGCAGAGTGTGATATCACTGTGATATTATCATGCTGATTTGTATGGCGAGGATGCAGAGAGAAGGAAACACACAAACAGGAGCATTTAGAGGTATTTTGTTGGATTTGGAGAGGATTCGTGCTCATGTGATGGATTTGGGTGTTTTAGGGAGAGTTGTGTGAGGACTTCTGCTTCAGTGAATGTGTAGTCTTGTGTGGTTTTCAGCTGGTCCAGCCTCAGGGTGCACCGGCACCTGCTTACGTGTTCCTACATTTTCAGCCACTTCTATTTGTTGAATCAGAATGTTGCTTTCTGCAAGAAAAGATGCATTTTCTTCTCTATTTCCAGTGATAATGTGAATTTGGGTTGTTTTTTGAGATCTTTCTTGAACAATTCAAACATTATCATGTGAATACAGGCGTTCTTATATCAGGACAGCCAGATAAATGAGCCAAGATCTGAATAAAACAGCCAGAATGCTTATTATCTCATTAAAACAGAGTTAAATAAACACATAGGTGCACTAAAAAGAGCTGCGTTGCCCACTTTTGGGTCTCGATCCACCACTTGAGAACCACTGGTGTAAGCGTGCACAATTTGAAAGTGTGTGTACAAAATCAGAACTGTGCATAAGTGTGTACCTGAAAATAAAGAAGCACCTCACAGCAGCGGTTCTCAACCAGTGGGTCTGGACCCAGCAGTGGGTCTGCAGCCGTTCTATGGAGAGTCACTAGTAAAACAATTAAAATCTTGTCGACTTTAAGGAGATTCTGAATGATTCAGCTGAAAAGATAAGGTGAAATTGAGGCTTTTATTTTGAAAATCTATTCAAATATATAAATTCTGTAACTTATTGAAATAATTGAGTTTTCAACTTTGAAAATTTAGACTACTTAGATATTCAAAATGCCTATTAGAAAGAAAATTCCATTTTAATTTTGAAATTTTAGAAAAATACATTAAAGGGAATAACTCAACTGTTGCTGATTTTATTCTGAAAATCAAGTGTTCTTTAAAGTTTCCAAGGAAAACACTTTCAAACACTTGAAGCTTTAATTTTCACAATTCTACTCAAATAGCACATCGAAGCATTTAAATTTAATTAGAAATAAGAGCCATTTACTTTAAATATGCAGTTTATTTAACACATAAATTAATTTAAATAAATAGGAGGCCTTCACTAAGAAAATACACTTCACTCAAAGCCCAAAATAATTTTTATTGAGGCTTTAATTTTGAAAATCCAGACAAGGACCAGGATATTCTAGAGATTTTTTTTTTAAATAATAATAATAATGAATTATTCTATTTCATCCATTCAAGAATGGAACTGAATTGAAATTATGGATGCTTTTATTTTGAAATTACACCTGACAAGACATTTTAAGGAACCTTCTTTTAAGAGAGTGAAGCTTTTGTTTGGATCAACCAGTCTAACATTTAAAAGAATGTTGTTTGATAGAACAATGAAACTTTGACTGTGAAAATGAGTGTGAAGAAGTTTCTTTAGAATTATCTGAGGCCTTTATTAAGAAAGTTAACTGTCCTGAAGAGAGTCTGTAGAATTAGAGGCTTTTATTTTGTAAACCCAGACTACCTGGGACATTCTAAAGAGTTTGTTTTGAAAATAATTGTATTTTATGAAATATAATTGAAATAATGGATAGTTTTTTGTTTAATTCACTGACTTTGGAGATTTAAAGGAACCTTTTTTAAAATTGATAGAGGCTTTTATTTTGAAAACCTAGACTAGTAAGAAGACGCCTAACATTTTATAGTGATGAGTGAAATTATTTTATTTTACAGATTTAAGAGTGGGGTTGAATTAAAATTATGTAGGCTTTATTTTGAAATTCCACCTGTCTCAAGAGTTTTAGAGAACCTTCTTCAAAGGGATAGAGGCTTTTATTTTGTAAAATCTCAGACTACTTATGGCTTTTAAAAAATTGTTTTAGAGGACAAGTACTTTTTACCACAAATGTAGGAGTGGGATTAAATTGAAATAATTAAGGCTTTTATTTTGAAATTCCATCTGACTATAGATGTTAAGCTTTTTAATTGATAGAGGTTTCTATTTTGAAAATCTAGAATTTTACAAACATACTTAAAGTTGTATTTTGACAAGTAAAAGTAATTTATTTCCTAAATTTAAGAATAGGATTGAAATGAAATTATGGAAGTTTTATTTTGAAATCCCACCTAATTTGAAAAATTAATGGAACCTTCTTTAGAAGGATAAAGACTTTTATTTTGTAAAACTCCAGTGACTCAGGGCGTTCTATAGAATTTATTTTGAAAAAAAGGTGTTGTATTTTACAAATTTAAGAACTGAATTGAAATAATAGAGGCATTTTTTGAAATTCCACCTGACTATGGATTTTAAGGAACCTTTTTTTATTGACGGAGGCTTTTATTTTGAAATTCCACCTGACTTTAAATGTTGAGTTTTTTGATTGATAGAGGCTTTTATTTTGAAAATCCAGAATTTTACAAACATTCTTAAAATTTATATTTTGACGAGTAAAAGTATTTTATTTCCCAAATTTAAGAATGGGATTGAAATGAATGGAGGCTTTATTTTGAAATCCCACCTGATTTGAAAAATTAAGGAACCTTCTTTAGAAGGATAAATGCTTTTATTTTGTAAAACTCGAGATTACTCAGGGCATTCTAAAGAATTTATCTCAAAAAAAGTATTTTATTCTACAAATTTAAGAATTGAATTGAAATAACAGAGGCTTTTATTTTGAAATTCCACCTGACTATAGATTTTAAGGAGCCTTTTGTATTGACAGAGACTTTTATTTTGAACATCTGACTAATAGGAAGATTCTGAAGAATTTATTTTGAAAAATATTATTTTTTAATTTAAAGATGTAATTGAAATTAATATTTTCAGAGAACTTCTTTAAAGTGATAGAGGCTTTTATTTTGAAAGTCCAGTTAAATTATATCATTTACACAACACATTTAGAAGAATAAATAACAATGAAACTTTAATTTTGATTCAGATTCAGACAACTTTAATCCCAAAAAAAACGATTCTTTTTTTTTCTTTTTTTTCTTAAATGCCTTTTAGAGGCAGACAAGATTTGACCTGTGAGATTATAAGGTTTTATTTTGAAGGACTAAGGCATTTTTAATTTAGTTTACTTAAGAAAGATTCAAAGGAGCTGACTTTGAAATGATCAGGGCTTTTATTTTGAAAACCAGTCTTCTAAAGATCCAAAGATCTTGCCTATCTTCTTATAATGGGACATAATAACACATTATATCCAGAGTGTGTGTGTTCTTAGACGCAGGGCTTCTGTAAAGATGTTTTCATTTCATCCTGCTGCATCTAGACTCATCGCTCAGCATCATGTCTCATAAAATGAATGTGGTTGGCTGATGATGTCGGTGATCTGAAGCTCGACAGGTTGAGAGCGAGCGTCTTGACCAGCCTTCATCCCGCGTCGATCCGTCTTCTTCTGCAGCTGTGAGTCTGCATCCTCGTCCTTGTGTTGGTGCGTGCTTGTTTGCTGAAAGGTTTAGTTAAAACCCTCGGCTGAACTTTTTCAAAGGATGAATCGGAGGTGAGGGACAGATCTTTGTTTCCTACAGCAGTCGTCCTGAAGGAAAACAATGGCCGGCCGCCGCTCTCCCTCTGACCTTTTTTCACCCGCTCTGAATAAGCCGGAGCCGTGCAAATCCATCTGCCTTTTGTCTATGGGAGCCTGGCTAATCCCTCCCCCCCCCCTTAAACCAGAAGACCTAACCCCTCCACTACTTCAGCTCCTTCTCAACTCCAGATATGAAAACTACACACAGTCTTTCCTCTTTGAGCCTTGGCAATCTCTAGAATCAGGACTTCTGGAAGGATTCTTAATTGATTTTAATTCCATTTTCTGCAGCGTTAATGGAGATTATTTTAAGCAGATACGTTTAAATGCTACCCACACATAGCAGAAGGGAGGATTTTGTGCAGAACTACATGAAAAATCAATGAGAATGTTCCCCTCCCTTTACGAGGGCTCTTTTTTTTTCTGTTCAGAGACGCCTCTCTGTCTGTCTGTCCGTCCGTCTGCAGGGAGGCTGTCTGATATTTGCAGAAAAGGGCTGAACCCAGCGGCGTGTACAGCATCTCTGACAGCGCCTATGTTAATGCTTTTCACAAAACCTCAGAAAGGAGGAGCAGCACTGTATGTCGAATCACGTTTGCCTATGCGAAATGAAAAATTTGCAAGTACAATGGCGTTGGCTCGGGCAGATGGACAATGGGAGCTTGAACAGAGCTCCCCTTTTTTTCTGCTTGTGCCTTTTGGGAGGCAACGTTTTGCTTTCACACTGAGAAGCTCCCTGATAAAAACCGTTTGATTTTACTCCAGAAACAAGAGGATTTCACCCTGCAGAGTTTAGAAAATGCAATAGATTCTGAATGAACAAGGAAAGCAATTTTACTGATGGAGCTCCGTTCAAATAAAAGCCTTTAGAGGTTCCTTGGTTTCTGGGTGGCAACGATTCTGAAGCCTTTTGCAGATACACGTCAATATGTTTTATTTTGAAAATTTAGGTTGTTCTCTAGAGGTTTTCATGCATTTTTCTTAGATAATAAAGCTGATTATTCCAGTGTAAGGTCTTCATTTAACCCTTCCAAGGCTGCTGCAATGACGTGCTTTCAAACATGCCCACTGCTATCCTGTTCTGTCCAGTGGCGTGTAAATTTCCACCTTAACCCTTGTGCCCTCCTCAAATGTTCTACCTTCTGGACACCTTCGAGGCCAAAAATGTACACATACAGAAAAACTGCCATTAAATCAGCATATGTCAATATTTTTTCTACTTTTTTTCATAAATCTCTTAACAACTTCAGACCTGCTCAAATCTACCAAATATTCAATAATTTTCATGATTTGAACCCTTTAAATCTAGTTTGATTATTTGAAATATTTCATTTTTCACTGCAAAAAATGCAAAAAGTGGATTATTTTCCATATAATAAATAGTAGAAAGATGGGGCTTTGGTGATGATGAGAGTCTTGGATGGGTCAAAGATTAGCAACAAAATCGATTTAATGCATTAATATTTTTTACATAATGTCAGAAATACCCTCTGGACATCTTCGAGGCCAAAATGCCCCCATTGACTTCCATTAAAACCACGTTTTTTAATCTCACTGTCACTGCAGTATAAAATCATGCATTCTTTAATGTCAGCATTTCAATGTGAAGAAGTCTAGTGGAATTTGACATTTTTACTGTATTCCACCAGATTCAACTGTTTACTCATTGTAGGATCATGCATGAAATTCTTGTATTTTTGCCCGTTATTTTATGGAGAGTTTTTTGTAAGTTTAAAAGGGTTAAAATTCTGAGAATTATTGAATGTTTGGTGGTTTTGAGCAGGTCTGAAGTTGTTAAAGAGATTTATGAAAAAAAAGTAGAAAAAAATGTTGACTGACTTTCATCTGAAAACAGGACTTTGGACCAGTGATCAACAGTCCAGTTCTTTTTCCCCTTAGCCCAGGTGAGACACTGATGGCGTCTGTGGTGACACTTGTAGTCCATTTCTTGGACTTGTCTGTGTGACGGTTCTTGATCCACTGACTCCAGTCTCCACCCAGTCCTTGTGAAGTTCCTCTAAGTTGACACTTTTCCCTCCAGTCAATGTTCCATGAATCTGCTTTGATATAGAACCTTTAAACAGCGACCTTCTGTGGCTTACTCTCCTTGTTGAGGATGATAATAAATATCTTTCAGGTCAGCAGTCTTCTTCATGATGTGGTTGTGAGCCAGAGTGAGGGAATGAAGCCTCAGGAAACATTTGCAAATTTGACTTTTTCACAATATTTTTAAATTTAGAGGAAGTGAATCTTTGATTTCCAGGATATCTGGAGTATATGAGGGTTGATTTTTTTAAATTAACTCACAGCAGAAGATTTACCTTTTCATTATATTCAATTTTTTTAAGATGCACATGTGTGTGCATGAAATGATGGTGGTGGCTGAATGTTAATTCAATTCAAATAGTGAATGTGTTCCTTTATGCTGTTTGTATTCCCCTCATGATACCTGACAAGCTCAGCTTTTCTGTCACAACGTGTTATCGAGTTCCTTTTCCCCTTTCAGAATAAGTCTCTCTTGATCCATACAGGAAGTACAGTAACGTTAGCTCAAAACAAAAGTGGGCCTACAAAATAAAGCAAAAAGAATCATGAGAAAATCCTTAAGCTTAAGTCTCGTTAGTGTCTTCCAAAGATGCATGTGTTCATGTTAGTGTCTGTTACAGACAGAGAGCAGGGGAGAGACAGCGATGTCTCCTGGTCCCTAAAAGCAGACTAATGCCAGCTTCACAGCCCTGCTCAGACACTGACACCCCTAAAATGACCCTTATGAAAAAAATCAGACATAACAGGCCACTCTTCAAATGTCACTGGCAATTGTTCACAAAACATCTGAAGGTTTTGAGGGGTGGGCCAGATCTGAGTTTGTTAGCATGATGCTAACACACAGTGGAATTTGCCATTAGCTGGCTATCAGATTTAGCATTGTTTAGCCCTTATTTTAACTAAAGATCATATTCAGTTATGTTAGGGTTGATTGTTCACAAAATATCTAAAGACTCTAAAGAGGTTGGACCAGATTTGACTTTGTTAGCATGATGCTAACACAAAATGGAAAATACCATTATCTGGCTATCATATTTAGCACTGACATTAATATGAAAAAAATCAGACATAATAGACGGAATAGAATCACTGCAAACAGTAACTAGTGCAAACTAACTTTAATGATAATTCAGAGGAAATATTTGATTCCAGGACGGCCCTATCCATCGTTGGAATATCTTTTTTTAAGCCGTAACCATTTCTGGATGTCCAGGAATTGATCTTTGTTGACCTTGTATTGAAACAGGCGTTGATATTGTTTGGTTTTGATTCCAATCGTGTCAAAATCCTCAATTCTGGCATGGTGAGAGAGTAAGGGACAGCCGGAGCTCCCCATAAGCACAGCCAGACTGTTGGCTCTGCCGATCCTGTTTTCGTCTCTCTAAAGACAGCACAATATGATGATTCCCTCGTCTATCTTTAACGCCACCAGTTGGTCAGTACTCCAGGCAGAAACATCACAGCCATGCTACTATCACAGCTATGAAACAGTGCAGTGGTTTCTGTAGATAACACCCTGATGAGTGGACAAAAATCCTCTTGTGCATCAATGAGGCGCCTCGATGCACTCCAAGTGATCTACTTGTAGCTGAGAGCCGGCCCTTTAGTTGGCGTTCTACATGAATTAGAACCCAGACATGCAGATATTTAACACTTCTCTGAGTATTTGTAAGTGTTGGTTTTCACGCAGAGGTTACTCGGTCCTCTGCCTCGTCTGTGAGCGTGCCGCCTCCCATCCTGAGCAAACATTTGATTTTCAATCATTGCAAATTTCTGCTACATCTGCCTCTGCAGCGCGGCAGAACGGCCGCTCGTTTTTCATGGCCTAGAACTAACAAGTCCCTCAGACCCTCGGTGAGTCGGCACACACTCCTCCACCATCCTTTACCGTTGCTAACAACTGCAACCAAACTTGATTAAGCAGGTGGGGTCAGGCTACATTTGTTTGAATCAATAGGCAGACATGTTAGGCAGCCATGATGAAGAGACCAAGGGGGTGGAGGTGGGCTCAGCATGTGTGAAGAGGAGGAGGAGGGGGTCGCTTTTGAAAACGCCGGCATCTGTCCCGTGAAAGATGACTGAGCTGTTGCAGTTAGAGCGTTGAATTATGGGCCATTACTAGCCCGGCTCGATGCAATCCCTCTCCATGAAGCTTAATCAGACAAAACAATGAGACGACTCGGAGACTAAAATGACAAATGAAGTTATTTGATCCGTGGTAAAGAAAAAAAAATACATTTTGCAAAAGATGATTGCAGTGGAAGCATGTGGAATCAGCAGTAATGCATTATTAATGGGCCTGCCAAGCCCACAACACGCACAGGCCAGCGCTCAGCTACTTTTGTTTATGACGCCTCCTTAACCGCTGATGTTTCTGCTTTACATTAAAGCCTCATTAAAAACATTAAAACATACACAATCAATTACTCCTGAGTGCAGGATTAATATCTGCAGCCACACAAATCTAACACAAACAGAACTCCTGTGTCAGTCAGTGATTTATGAACAGACTCTCTGGTAACTTTGGCTTACTTGGAGATAAATCTCTCACTTTCTCACTGCTGAGGTTTTTCACACTTTTGTGGCTTTATTTGAATATTTTAATGGTTCCCATTAGGGTTTTGCATCCCCAGTTAAAATGCTCTTCAAATGTCACTGGCATTGTTCAGAAAATATCTAAAGATTTTAAAGGATGGACCAGATCTGAGTTTGTTAGCATGCTGCTAACTCACAATGGAAATTGCCACTAACTGGCTATCAGATGTAGCATTCTTTAGCCATTATTTTAAGCTAGGATACTATTCGGTTAATTTTGGGTTAACTGTTCACAAAACATGTCAAGACTCTAAAGAGGTAGGACCAGATCTGAGTTTGTTAGCATGATGCTAACGCACAGTGGAAATTGCCATTAACTGGCTATCAGATTTAGCATTGTTAAGCCCTTATTTTATTTTATTTATTTTAAAGGTTTATTTTGGGCATTTTTATGCCTTTATTTGATAGAGGAGGATAGTGGACAGAGTCAGAAACAGGGATGAGAGTGGGGGAGAGACATGCTGCAAATGGCCCCAGGCCGGACTCGAACCCCGGCTGTCCACGTACATGGGGCGCGCCCCAACCACTCGGCCACCTGCGCCCCATTTAGCCCTTATTTTAACCTAAGATATGGTTCAGTTCTCTTGACAAAACAGAGATTGTCAAGTCAAACAACAGTCCATGCATCATTCCTGTTGCTCTCTTACCCTGCCTTTGCATCCCTACATGCTGTGTTGACTGATTGGGGCCAAACTAGCTGCTAGCTCAGAGGCTAGCAATGCCTCTTTAACAGCTTTTCTCCTTCTGGTTGGATTGAAATGACGACAAGTTCCAAGAGAGTTAGGAGGTGTCATTCGTAGAAGAGCTACTTTGAGAGCTGGCTCCTCTTGTGAATGAAAGGAGATGGCTCCTGTTTAAGAGGTGGTTCCACTCATTTTCGTTTTGATGTTTCAAAGACATTAAAAAGGCAAAATGATACCAAATGAAGAGCTGGTTTGGAGCCAGATCTCTACAAAAAGTCACTGCGAGCAAAGCTGGACAGCAGAATACAGCCGGTTACGTCAGTTAGCAGGGTGGTCTTTAATGCATTCTAGTACTCGGGTCTACACCACCAACCCAGTCCTGATGAAGACATCCCAGTCCACCTCTGTATGCTGTCTAATACATATGTTTTAATATGTAAATAATACAAAGATTTGAGGGTTACTACTTGGTATAAAAGGACTTTTGTTGTGTCTCCAGACACTGCTGCATTCTTCTTTTTTTTTATTAAAAGAGTAAAGCTGATTTGTCCAATGTGTGAGACCCCACACATGGCTAATAATCACAGATTTGACTGTTTGTTCATAAAGTGTTTGGTGTGAAAGGAGAGGATGAGCTCAGCCCCATCTCGTCTCTTAAAATGCCAAACCTAGCGCGTTCAAACGCAACTTTAAAGTGAAGAAGCTACTGTGGTTAGCTGTTAGCTACATGCTAAGTCTATTACAGTGCAGCGCCCTTCCTTGTCAGTTTCTCCGTGGCACATTTGACACTTAAACACCCGTTTTCCATTTCTGATGTCCGTCTAACTTCACACTTTCTGCTTACTATTGTCGCCATGGCCATGTTTTTATTTCACTTTCTTCTTTTAGACACCTTGCTTCCTGACTGGCCAGAGTTTCAGCTGATGTTCATCAGCCCTTGAAGACAAGTCCATGCCCCTGTTTTACTTCCTCAGCTGTTCAGTCTATGCTGCTTTTACATTTCCCATAATGCCATTCAAAGTAGACAAGCTGTCTGTGTGTGAACCCATGATATCTGCTCATGTAGATGACATGATTTCTCATGTAATTGACTTTGTTCTAGAAAAAAACAGTTTACACGCGATGTCGATCAACAGCACTGCATTTCCTACAATCCCCCAGTGTCACCACCACGTCCCTAATTGTTGGAATTTCTACTGTTGCAAGTTAAGATAACCGTTGGGAAGAAAGTGGGCGGACAATTTTAACTAAAACTAATCTAGTTGCAGTGCACAGTTTCGACCTGTAGGGGGCAGTCAGTGTGTCTCGGAATCGGACTGGCCAGACTCTGGATTTTCCATCAAGACCAGTGGAGACCAGCACTGATCTACGATTCTTTGACTTCATTAATGTGTTAATAAGGAGTGGCACAACAAATAGTGACACCTGCAAAAACTCAGACATCAGTCTATCTTATTTCTAGTCAGAAATACCTCTGAACTCTTACTTTAGGCCTCATTCACCTGACAAATCTAGACGAACATCTTATTTTCAGATATTTAAATTATTTCCGGACTTGTTGATGGCTTTTAGGTACGTACAAGGATTTATTTTTTACAAGAAGTTATTTGAACAAATTTGTTAAGATTTAAGATTTTTGCATGTTGTGCTTTGAAAGAGTTGCAAACTCCTTTTTTCTATCCATCAAATTTATTTGAAAAAAATCTAAAATTAAAGAGAGAATGCTCTTTAACTGTTCAACCTTGTCATGGTTTTTTAGAATTGATTGTTATGGTCTCGGTCTTCACTCAGTCTCGACTCCAAAAAGTCTTGGCCTCGTCTTGGTCTCGGTGCACTCTGGTCTCGAGCAAGTCTTGGTCTCAGATAGTGTGGTCTTGAGTACAACATTACTTTATAATGCTTTTCTAATGCAGCAGTGTTAGAGCTGTATTTATCAGTCACAAATCAATCAGGTTATAGTGCTTCAAGAATGATAAATTCAGAATTAACTTATGTTTTGCTCATGCTTAGACAAGGACTGAACAACTTGCAAAAGTCATCTAATTTGCAAATTTTTTCCCCAAATATTGCGATTTAAATGTGATTATTCTTGGGTTAATCTTATGTATTTTTTGACAGATTCAAGCATTGAATAATTCTGTGAATAACGACCATGTATATTGGAAACAATGAAATTATTTCTGAAGCAAACAGTAGCATGAATCTGAATATGGAGGTGCATCAAGCTTTAAGCTATAAAGGAGGCGGCTGGGGTGGAGGCAAGGTTTTAATAGTTTTGGATCTTTCATTAGTTTCTATTTTTATTTCATTTTTACTTTCTGTGTTTGATTTCAGTTTAATTTTTATTAGTTCTGACTGATAGCTTTTTAGTTTAGCTTTCATTTCATCTTTATTTATTTTGAACATGTATAAAAATGAAAATAATAATAATAATTAAAATAGTAAAAAAACCAAACAAAAAACAATCAGAGATTGTCACCATAACAAATACAGTCACCCATGCGTTTGTAAAAAAAAAGGAAAAAACCAAAAGACTGTTGACAATATCCTGCACTTGTCGCACGTTTAAATGTTCAATAAGGAGTCGGCAGAAGTAAAAGATTCATTTTATCCTACCCCTATTATTACCAATTACTACAATTGAGTTTTAAATTATCTTTTTTTTTCCATAATTATATTATTTAAAACTTGGCTTGGTTTTTATTTTGCAAAAATGCTTCATTTTAGTTTAGTTTTTATTAGTTTTAGTTTTTTACGGATAGATGTCAGGGCTGAGCAAACGTCATACATTTTTAAAAACATATTCAAACAGGCTACTCATCACTTTTCACTTTATTTGTTTAATGATGATGATTGAATACAACTGCAGACATAAAACTACCACTGTGTGATGTCCTAAACAATCGGATCGGGCTATTTTTTCTCCCCCCAGACCTGTGTGTAGGTGTCAAAGACTAAAACTAAGGATATTTTGTCTCCGTTTTTATTTCATTATAGTTAGTTTTGTAAGCGCACTATACAGTTTTAGTTAGTTTTTGTTTGGTTTTTTTTGGTAAAGCTCAGTTTTGATTTAGTTTTAGTTAACCAAAATGGTTTTTGAATTTTAGTTTTAGTAATTTAGTTAGTTTCAGTTAACTAGAACAACCTTGGGTGGAGGAGGTGAGGCTGCTACCAGCTGATGGCAGATGGGTATGACTTAAGAAGTAACGCTAGGCTTCTTCAGTTTTAGATAGAATGAGCTAACTATTTTTGCTCGTATTGCAAATGTGATGTCATTTGCTTTGTTTCAAGGCATTATCATTTCTGTGTCTTTCATTTTGAATGAGAAAAACATACGTAAAACACAAAAAGGAGGATTTTTGTACACCAGTATAAAAAACTGACACTTGAATGATTGCATAATGTGCATAAAATGTCTGCTGCTGCAAAAAAAATTGGTTTATTAAACTGGTATTTTGACGCATTTCAAGTTAAAGAAATATTGCAAATTCTGCAGTTTGAAAATTGCAGCAGGTCATATTGCAATTTAATCTAATTTGCGATTAATTTCCCAGCCCTAGCTTAGATATTTGTGGTCATTACTGTTTCCTGTGTTTCAAATGCAAAAATATAAGCCACCTACTGTAGTTTTAGATTAACTCTGCTCTTCTTATCCTGTTCTAAAACCTTGAATGGTGTTGAATAGGTTTGCATTTTTAGTTCAGAGGCTATCGACATGTATTTAGCTTGTTTGGCATGCAGACTTTCAGGGTTTGTCACTGAACTCTGGCTCAGACTGTGATGGGCATTATGTAGAGAGTTTATTAATGAATAGAGCCCCGTGATTAAAAATATGAATAACAGCCAAGTGTGAAGGAGTCAGACTCTGGGTAGTGAGTGGTAGGAATATTTTCTTAGCTGGTATTATGTCCTTAAATGCAGCTGCACTGTTCGGGTAAATCAGACAGTTTGGACACATTGCTTTTGTAGTCGGGTTGTGAAAACTCCACTGAGATTTTATCAACATTATTCTGATATAAACTAATGAAAGTAAGTGCTCTCCTTCTGCAGGTGAGTTCAGATCTTTCTATCATGATTTCATCATCATTTGTAAGTATGTAATGAGTGCCATAGACATAGACGATGCATTTTCTAATCATATAGAGAGGGGTGTCAAACTCAGTCACAGCAGGGGCCAGAGTCTGGATTTAGGTCTAACCTGAGAGCCTAACAGGGTCAACATTTAACCATAACTGTCAACCTCATTTTCACCAGTAATAAAATATGAAAAAAGCACTGATGAGAAATCATTTGGAAATTCAAAAACGTAAAAATGATGAGTTTAAAGGCTCAAATCTGAGATAAAAATTCCAATTTATTGGTTAAAAACATCAGATACAATATTAAAAATAGAAAAAGATGGTTTTTAAAGAGCAAATATACAAGGAGAAAGTTGAAATCATATGTTTGAAAGGTCAAAATATGAGAGCAAATTTGAAAAATCATAAGTTTAAAAGTCAAAATATAATTTAAAATTTGAAATTTTGAGTCTGATAGGTCAAAATGTGGGATTAAAAAGCCAAAATTAGGAGTTGAAAATGTCAACATATGGGCTAGAATTCAAAATGATGACTTGAAAAGTTAAAAATATGATTTAAATTCAAAATTGGGAATTTTAAAGGTAAAAATATGTTAAAAATGAAAAAATTAGGAATTAAAAAAAAATTGTAGAATATGAGAAAAATTTGAAATCATGAGTCTTAAAGTAAAAAAATGGCTTAAAATTTTAAATTGTGTGTTTTATTTCAAAATGTGGGATCAAAAAGCCAAAATTAGGAATTAAAAATGTCAAAATTTGAGCAAGACTTCAAAATGATGACTTTGAAATTAAAAAATATGATTTAAATTCAAACTTGGGAGTTTAAAAGTTAAAAATGTGATATAAAATGTAAAAATAATGAATTTAGAATATCAAAATATTAGAAAAAATTGAAATCATATGTTTAAAAGTCAAAATATGGGACTTAAAAGCCAAAGTTAGGAGTTGAAAAGGTCAAAATATGACTTAAAATGTAAAACTGGGGATCTAAAAATAAAAATGTGAATTATAAATTCCAAATTGTGAGTCGAAAAGGTCAAATATGAAATGAAAAGTCAAAATCATAAGTTTGAGTCGTAATCTTGAGATGCAAAATTGAAAATATGAAATAAAACACAAATTATTTTTCTCCCTCATTCTTGACTTTTTAAGAAATCTTTCTTACTCTTTACTTTTTCAGATTTTTAGCTTAACAAGGATATTTTAAATCATCAAGTTGAAAATTACATTATTAGTCTGGAGGAAATCTGCAGACCTCATACTGGTGTGCCAGTTAGAAGACAAATATGATAAAATCTCACGGGCCGGATATAATTGTCTGATGGGCCGGATTTGGCCCCCAGGCCTTGAGTTTGACACCTGTGATATAGAGGAACATTGATGGAGGCTTTGTGCACAGTGTCTTACCAGCAAAGTTACCGTGGAAATGATCTCCTGTGATGGTTATGATCCTTGTAGTAACTTGTGATGGTCGTAAAAAAATCTTTTAAACTCGCTGAACTTTGGAGCTGGATTTTTCACATTTTTGTCGACTTTATTTAAATATTTCCCCCTCAGCTTTGAGAGACTCGGCGCTCCAGTCAGAGACGCCCACTGTTTCCTTTCAAGGCCGTCACATTACTATGCAACCAGCTTTTACAGTACGGCTTAGAGCTCCCCCAAGCAAATTGGACACCCCACAAAGCGTCGGACAACTGTTGTCCCCCATTGTGGGACTTTTCTGCGAGCGCTCTTTATCAGGTGCTGAATGCAGCAGCAGCAGTGAATGAAATCATAGGGGGTGGTGTGGCAGAGGAGGGGGGGCATAAACCAGTGGTGACGGTGGTTTCAGAGGGGGGGTTTGCTCCCTCAAACCTCGGAAGAATTCCAGAACAATCTGAGTGCGGGGAACAGAGCGGTTCCTTTTTCCCACCTCCCATGGATTCAGGGTTTCTGAACACTGACAGGCAGGCAGGAGGGATTCGACAGGGCTGCCCCCTTTCTCCGTGCCGCTTTCAAAGACTCCTTTCCATTAACTCACCACGCCGCACCTCGCCTAATCTCTGTGACCCCTACCACCGAGGGACAGGGATTTTTTTCAACCCCCTATTTCCCACCCTCGAGACGAGCCTGATTCCTCTCTGAGGTTTTACCAACTTTTTAACAGCTGGAAGTAAAATTTAAAAATATGACACCAGCTGTTCACATTCATTTTACCACATCATCTTTACTCTGCTGCAACAACATCAAAGTCAAAAAGGTTTTTCTTATTTAATTTATGGTCCAGAGGAATTATGTACGGTGGCCCTGAAGGGTATAAAGCATATCTACATATTATTAAAGTGAGAGATCAGCAGAGCAAGACAAGAAATGGATATGACTGCTAATGACAATGTCTGAGTATGGTGACCCTGAAGGTACACTGCAAAAAAAAATTCAAAGCAATAAAGCATATCTACACATTAATAAAGTGAGAGATCAGCAGAGCAAGATGAGAAATGGATATGACTGCTAATGACAATGTCTGAGTATGGTGGCCCTGAAGGTACACTGCAAAAACATTTCACTGCATGAAAACATTTTATGCAATGCAGAAGACATTTTTAAAAACAGATAAACAGAAAATTAATTAATGAGATGTAAATATATTTCATGAACCAGAAAATTAAAAGAATGAATTAAAAGGAATTTTTTTTTCACAAATCCCAAAAGAAATGACATGAAAAGAATCACAAAAGCAAAAAAAAAAAAAAAAAAACCTCACAAAGCCCAAATTTATTTCATAAAAACTTTTATATTAAATAATTGGTTAAACGTTTCTGCGTTTCATGAGATGTTTCTGAAAATGTTTCAGCAACCCATTTAATATTTCTGGCTTCTTTAAATATTTCACTTATTTTATTTTACATATTATAAAATGTTTTCGAAAATATTTGCCTTTTAAGTTTTTATATGTGTTTGAAATTTTTTGGTGTTTCAGAAAATATTTATTAAATTAAAGTGAAATATTTCATGAAAATGTTCACAAAATGTTTTTGCATTTTGTGAAACTTTATTGTTTAAAACATTGTTATATTTCAAAGAATATATATGTTTTTGCATTCCATGAAATGTTTGGCGTTTTACCAAATATTTCACAAGGTTTTTTTTTTGTGTTTCACAAAACATTTTTGCATTTCAATATTTATTTTTGTTGACAAAATTGTTTTTTTTCCCTTTTTTTTAAGTTCCACAAAAGGCTTTTTTATGTCTCAAAAATATTTTCTTCATTTTTTGTTTCAAAATTATGGAAGAGGATTAAAGCCAATGAAAAAAAAATGTGAAGTATTTTTCCTATACCAACATGAAGTCAGAATTCAGATTTTGTTTGTGCTCCCTTATTACTGACTTTTATTTAAAAAAAAAAAAAAAAAATCAGGAAAAAAAAAAATCAAAATTCTGAATTTTTTCCCCATAAGTGACAAAAGTGGCTCTAACCCTCTTCAAAAGACATTTCACTAAACATTTCAAAATAATTTCCCATTCCACAAAATGTTTTTGTATTCCATAATCTTCTGTTAGACAAAATTCTCTACACAGTGTTTTTGCGTTTTGTGAAATAATTTTGGTTGTTGATCGATCGGCCTGATCGATTACTGAGATTGATATTGGTATAATCATTTTATTTTTCAGATAATTACTAAAGTTAATAATAAAAGAGTGGTACTATAGTTCCACTGCAGAATGTGTCGCCCCCCTCTGGCTTTATTTTTTACTCTCCACAGTCTCACTAAGTGTCCTGCAGACAAACGAATCTGATTGGCTAGATGCCACATGTGTACTAGCCAATCAGCACTTGAGCCTGAGTGCCACTGACACAGTGGGTGTCACTTCCTGTTTTCCACCTGCTGCTGTGTTGCTCCTAACATTTCTCATCTGATAGAGTGAGGTCTGAGATGTTTTTTCATTAACTTCTTTAAGGATATTTTTTTAATGTCATAATAAAATTTAAATATTAAGAAAAATGGAAATAAATACATGTAGGCTCCAAATATCAGTTATTGGTCTCATGAACCACTAATAGTCAGTATCTGTATTGGTCCTATCAGCATAGGTTGACCCCTGATGTTTTTTTTTGTGTATCACAATTTGGCACTTTATAAAACATTTGACTTTTTTGTGTGTGTGGGTGTGTTTCACAATTTTTTTTGTATTTTAATAGGTAGTGTTTTTGCAAAATGTTCTTGGAAATATTTTTTTATTTTATTTTATGAAAATATTTTCTGCATTTTAATGAATCTTTTGGAATTTATCAGTTATTTTTCCTGTTGAATGATTTTTAACTGTTTCGGTCCATTAAGTGTATTTACATTTCATTAATTATTTTTCCAGTTTCCTGAAGTGTCTGAGGCATTCAGTAAAATGTTTTTGTGCTGGTAAAATATTTTTATGCAGTTGACCTTCAGGGCCACCGTAGAAGACCATGTCATTTGCAGTCAAATTTGCAGCTATCTGTTTCTCCCCTCTCTCTGTGGTCTGGATCTTTACACTGTGTTCTAATAACAGAATTACATCATCATCTTTTTTAACCCTTTATACCAGTGGTTCTCAACCTTGGGGTCAGGACCCCCTTGGGGGTTGCGAGACACTTAGAGGGGGTCGCCAGATGCCTTAAAAAAACAACAACAATATTTTAAAATATTTTTTACCAACCAACTTTGTCACTATTATTTGCCACTCATTATTATCACCTTTCCCCACCAGTTTTTGCTCATTTTAACCCATTTTTGTCATTTTTCATCCATGTCAGACTTTTCTTCTGACTGTTTTTCCCACTTCCAAACCAATTCTTTCTGCTTTCTACCTATTGTTGTCTCTGCTGACCCATTATTGTGGATATTAACCTTTTTTTTTCACCCATTTTAAGTACATTTGACTATTTTTTATTCCCATTTTTGCAAGTTTTACCCACTTCTGCCAAGTTCCCTGCCTTAGTTAACCCATTTTGCCAGTTTTAACCACTTTTTCCCACTTTTAAATCCCATTTCGCCAAAGTTTCCACCCATTTCTGCCACTTAAATCCCCTTTCACCACTCCTTAAGCTTATTTTTGCCATTTATTGCTGCCTCTCTTATCTATTTTTTTTTAAATCTTAACCCTTTTATTCTACTTTTAAATTCTCATTTCACCACCTTTTCCACCATTTTTTCCCATTTTAGCTGTTTTCCATTTTAATTCTGTTTTTAAGAAAAGATTCAAATTTAAGACTATTTACTACGGCAAAAATGAATAAAAAATATATTTGTTGCTTTGTGAAGAATTTTTTTTTATTCAGGTTTTATATTATATATGGCACTGATCATCAACTGGTGGCCCGAGGGCCATATCAGGCCCCCCGAAGCTTCCTATCTGGCCCCTGAAAGATCATTAAATTCATAAAAGAAGATGTTAAAAGTATCTTTTTGCCTCTAAATGTCTGCAGCTTTTAAATCCAACCCACAAAAAAATTAACATTAAAAAAGCTTAAGAATTCATTACCATTTGATCTGTTTTTACAGAGATTTACTGTCATAATTAGTAAGTATTTAAAAAAAAGTTTAAGGTTGGCAGAAGTGCTGAAAAAATGAACAGATAAAATGGGAAAAGAGGTTAAAATGTGGCAAAAAATGGTAAAAGAGGAAAAAAAGCACAAAAGTTATCAAAAAATTTGTTACAAATGACAAAAAATAGTGCAAGAAAGTCATGAAAAGGGGTTAAAAAGTGGCAAAAATTGATAAGAGTGGCACAAAGGAGATAAAACATGCAGGAAAAGTGGTTTAAAGTGGGTTAAAATCTTTTTAAAAATTGTGTTAAAGTGGCAAAAAGGATCAACAATGGGTTAAAAGTGGGGAAAAAAGGGTTTTAAAGTCGCACAAATTGTTGAAAAAAATGTAACAAAAACAGGTTTAAAAGTGGCAAAAAATAGGAAAGTGGCAAAACGTGGATAAAAGAGTGTCACAAAGGGGATAAAACATGCAGGAAGAGTGGTGAAAATCGTGCAAAAATTGGGTCAAGAGGCAAAAGGGGGCAAAAAGCATCAAAAAGGGTTAAAAGTGTCAAAATGTGGTTAATATTGTTGCTAAATGACAATTGGGTAGGGCCCATTCTCTGGGATTTTCAGGGGTCTGGCTGATTCTGTTGTCAGGTCCGTCTCCTTGCGGCCAGCTGAATTATAGATAATAGTGGTAGATCTCACTGGTAATGACTCAAAATGTCCTGTGTCCTGAGAGAAAATACAAATACAAGAATAAATCTGGCCCTTGTGCAGATGTACTTGATGACCCCTGATATATGGTAATTGCATCTTAACTGCAGATTGGACCATGATTTTGCTGGACCCCAGTTTGTTTGGGTCTCAGAAAGCTCTTCCCTTATGTGCGGCCTTGTCTCCACATGACTATTCTTGATTTTGGCTGTGTTCAACCACCTTCAGGTACAGTGGGGTCCCGGTCTCTGGCTCCTTTATTTTGGGGGTCCGCGGGCTGAAAAGGTTGAAAACCCCTGCTTTATACACATAAATGTTCCAGCCAGAGCTGCAGCTCAGACAGACTTTCTCCTCCTGGTTTCAAACGGTCTGTGTGGTGTTTTATCCCCCCTCCAGAAACGGCTCAAGCAGACTTTCTGTCATACAGTATGTGTCCATTGTGTTATCACCAGCAGCAGACTGTGTGAAAAGAAATCTTTCATCTCCAGTTGTTTGCTGAAGGATCTGGTTCTCACGCGAGATTAAAGCGCCGCCGAGGTTGAAACCGGCACGAGACCGCAGATCGCCTTCACAGTGGTTACAGAAATCCTCCGATATAGAAGACGGTGTAAGGCGGGCCGTGGAAGCACATCCTTGACTAAACAGGAGTTTATGCATTCTACGCACTCCTGGGCACAGATGGTGGAACAAACGCTTGTGATTATACTTTTCATCGAGCACAGTCATATGCATATTTATAGCTCTCCAAAAAAAAGGAAGAAAAGGCTCATGCGACTCTCCTCTGCTGCTGTAGAATCAAACATTTTAGGAGGAATCACTGGAAGGTTCAGATAGATTTCAGGAGTTCTGTGTGATTGTTTTTGAACCGTTCTCTGGTCGCTTTAATCCAGTGGTATCAAACCGTCAGAGTCTGCATGTTTGCTCCAATCAAACACTCCAGCAGTAGATTCTGCAGATTGGCTCCTCTTGATCAGGAAAATCACCAGGTGTATGTGGAATAAAAGCCAGCGTAGTTGTGCACCCATGCAGCTTCCATCAGGAGTGCAGATTTTTCTGGCACGCTGAATCAAACTCTTATCTCTCCTGTAAGAGTCCAACTTTTTATGAAAAACTCATCTCAGATTAAAGTAATATTAAAAATGTATTATTAATAGGGCTGTCAGCTTGATGCATTCATCTACATGAGATTAAAGACCAAAATTATCACATTACATTTTCAAAAATCTCATGAATCATGTGAAATTTTGTCCCTCTAGGCCTGAAATAAGCTAGCATAACCAGGCAGCAGCTGGGTGTCTCATCGGTGCTCATTCACTTTATAAAACTCACAGACGAGTCAGAAGTGCCCTGACCATTGCAAGACTTTGGAAATGTCACCCTTTTACTCCTTCCTTTAGCTTTTATGTTTACCTCTCTTTCCATAGCAACTTCCTTTTTCCGTATTCAAGCTTACTCCCAGATGTGCTCTATTCTCTTTAGAGCACATCTGGGTCGTCAGATGACCAAAATTTCTGGTCACAGGTGCTAGCTTGGCTCAGTCTGTGAAGCAGGCGCCATATTTAGAGGCTGCATCCAATTAAGGCAAAAAGTCTCATAAATAATCGTTAGAACAATACGAAAAAGTTGCACTTACAGTATATTGCAAAATTACTGTTGTCTTCTGTGCTTAATCTCAATTTTCTCGCTTTGTTTCACTTTTTATTTTTACATTGTCTTATACTTAAAGGGATACTTCAACATTTTGGCAAATTTGCCCATTGCCATACTTCCTGTAGTCTTAGTAATAGGTTTGTTTCCTTTAGTTGTCAGTGCAAGCTGTTTCTAGATCTGGGGGGACCGTTAAACCAGCTGCACAGCTAACGCTATGGAGGCAGATGGTATTTTTTGCTTTCCCTCATCAAACTCATCAAATACACAATCCAGCATCTCCAAAAATCTCTCGTGGACAAGTTGTGACCTGCACATTCACCACGCTATGAAATAATAGCATATAGTTATGTAACATTATGACACATGAAGCAAATACTCGGAACTATTTCTTGAGTAAACCACTGGGCGGAGTGACACAGTGCAGCAGCCATGTCTGGAGTGTAGTTCCGGCTTTGCATTTAGCTTTAAAACATCTCCGTCTTGTAATGTTCCATGATTATTTCATAGTGTGGTAGCGTGGAAAACTTGTTGAAGCGGTCTCCTAAGTCTAAGTAATTGTTTCAGATCACACTGGTGCAGCCGTGCAGCACTCATTTAAATAACCAATCAAAAAATCAGCATTAAAAACATCTCTTTGACTTCATTTAATCTCAGCACAGAAGAACTGGTTGGCATCGTCAATACGAATTCAAAGTGATTTAATTTTCAAAATGACTTCGAACATCAAGGACTAATCATGGTTTTTAAACTCTATGATGTAACTTCTTCATGTCTTCTTCTTGTGTCCCGCAGGGAAGTCAGATCAACCAGATCCCCACCAAGTACAGCCAAGCAGAGTCCACCAAGTTCCTGGTCCTCACCGTGGTGTCCATCCTCTGCATCGTGGGCGTCCTGCTGGCCTCCACCGTGGTCTACTGCCTCCGCCACCGCTCCCACCACAAACTCAAGGAGAAGCTCACCAACCTGGGGACGGACACCGGCGGGGATGCTACTGCCACCTATCAGGTAGGAGGTGTTACTGCAGGATACAACACCAAGAGCTGGGTGCTGGTTAAGCTCACTGGATGGTGTAAAGAGACCAGAGTCATGGGATCAAATCCCAATCCTAAGGCCCCGTTTACATGACAACATTTTGGAGTGAAAACGCAAAAGTTTTGTAGCGTTTTGGCTGTCCATTTACACGGCAACGGTGTTTTGGTGCCTGAAAACGGAACTTTTTGGAAAAGGGCTCCAGAGAGGACGTTTTTAAACCACCCCTGTCTACGTCTCCGTATAAACAGGGAAACCAGCACTTTCTGAAAACAGACATTCGCACTGCATCTGCAGTAAATATCCATACCCGAGTAGGCTTACAACGCATGTGCAGATGGGAAGCCCAAAACAAAGATGGCCGACACCAGTGTACTGTTCATGCTCCTACGTCTCCAACAAAGTGTTGATTTACATCACCATCACTTGAATCAGCAGAGACGTATTTCATGCCTGCACCAGATTCTGACTCGACCCATACGCCGTCGAAGGGCAGCCCAAAGGCGATATTGGACATTGAAAAATCACACCGTCATCTACTGGCCTGGCATGTGTACTACATCGTTTTTGGTGTTTCCCACAGTCTCTTGTGAACGGAGATCGTTTTGAAAACACTGCCGTCTGAACATGGAACTTTTTGGAAACGAAAACAGAAAACGAAGCAAAAGGTTGTTGTGTAAACGGGGCCCAAGAATATTTTAGAAAGAGAAGATTCCAGATTTTGAGACTGGTTCCTCCTCGGGCATTTTTGGGCATTTTCCTCAACTTTTTTTTTTTTTTAAATTTGTGATCATTTTATCAATTTTACAGCTTGTGGCATGATTTTTTTACAAGAACTTTTCTTTCTAGTTAAATTTTTGAAGTCCGACATTCAATAATTTTCAAGATTTTAACCCTTTAAATGCCAGTTTGTTTATTTGAAATATTTTATTTTTTACTACAAAAAAAACACAAAAAGTGAATTATTTTCCATAAAATTAATAGTGGAAAGATGGGGCTTTGGTGCTGATGAGAGTCTTGGATAGGTCAAAGATTAGCAACAAAACTGATTTCATTGCATTTGTATTTTTTATGTAGAGCCAGCTTTAACATTAGGACACCCTCTGGACACCTTTGAGGCAAAAATGACACGTACAAAAAACTGCCATTAAATCAGCATACATCAATATTTTTTTCTACTTTTTTTTTCATAAATTAAAGTATGTAATTAAAACATTCAGTAATTCTCAGAATTTTAACCCTTTTAAACTTACACAAAACTCTCCATAATATAACGGGCAACAATACAAGACTTTCATGCATGATCCTACAATGAGTAAATGGTGAATCTGGTGAAATACAGTAAAAATGTCAAATTTCACTAGCCTTGTTCACATTGAAATGCTGACTTAAAGAATGCATGATTTTATACTGCAGTGACAGTGAGATTAAAAAACGTGGTTTTAATGGAAGTCAATGGGGGCATTTTTGCCTCGAAGATGTCCAGAGGGTATTTCTGACATTACGTAGAAAATATTAATGCAATCAAATCAATTTTGTTGCTAATCTTTGACCCATCCAAGACTCTCATCAGCACCAAAGCCCCATCTTTCCAATATTCATTTTATGGAAAATAGTTCACTTTTAGTGTTTTTTTTTAGTGAAACATAAAATATTTCAAATAATCAAACTGGCATTAAAAGGGATAAAATTCTGAGAAATATTGAATGTTTGGTAGTATGAAGCAGGTCTGAAGTTGTTAAAGAGATTTATGAAAAAAAGTAGAAAAATATTGATGTATGCTGATTCAATGGCAGTTTTTCTTGTACGTGTACATTTTGGCCTCGAAGGTGTCCAGAGGGTAGGAAAATCTGAGGAGGGCACAAGGCTTAAGGGTTGTGAGTTAAATGTCGTTGCTGACATTTTGAACGTGTTAGAATTAAACAGAAAGACAGCCATCGTGTTAGTAATGTTCTCCACACTTCATTTCACCTGGCCGGCCTGAATAACTGTTTATATTTCAACCTCTCAGACTGATTGATGCGGTGATTGCCACTGTCCTCAGTCCTCTGCAATAATTTGTTGTTGGAGACCTGGAGCCATATCACCAATCCAACAGGTTTTCCACCTCAAGTCATTTCCATTCCCCTCCTCTGCTCACTGTAATTATCCTTTGGCCGGAATAGCTCGGTGTGAAATTTAATTTACACAATCCAATATTAAGTGGCTTTTTGAGCAAAGAATTAGATTGAGATTTTTCCGTCTCTCCGGCTGACCTTTTCCCCGCCATGTTTTTAAATGAGAGTGGTCCTGTGAGCATTGATTTTATAATGAGCCCGGCCCATCCCCTAAGTGCTTACATTTACGCTCTTCTCCAGGGATTTTCAACTCCTGAAATAGACTGTGCTGCTGTGAGCAGAGGTTTACCTCATCACCGGGGACTTATGAGGATTCATGATGTAAATTTGTGCATAAAGATTTACTGTTCACCTTAGGGAAAGAGGATGAAAGATAGAGCATGAATAATGACTCATATTGTCGGATTTAACCGCCAATAAAAGAGGGAAGTGTTTGTTAAAGGCTGACGTTCAACCTGCCTGGTGACAGGCTGACATTTCTGCTCTGTCCACAGAAAATATTTGCTTTCTCTCTGTGAGAAACGTATCTTCACGGTCGCTTTCCTCTGAGATTCTCTGCAAGCATCTAATTGGAAAAGGCTAATTAGAATGCTGCATTATTTATCTGATTAATAGCTAACAAAAACCTCTCGTGTTTCCCATTCATGGGAGGTTTTAGTGGCCTTCTCTTTCCTCTGTCGTCTTTATCGAGTCTCGACAGCGAGCCGTCGTCGTCGTCAGTGAAAGGCCTCAGTGTTCAGCTCCCATCTTAGCCGTGTAAGCCTCGTCTCTTTGTCAGAGCTGCTGCGTGGAGGGCTTCCCTCCCTGGGCTGGATTCTGCGTCTCTAGGGCTACATGCAATTAAAGCAGACAGGAAGCGGCAGGCTGCCTGACGGCCGTACTACTGCGGCTCCCTCTCACTGGCTGTCAAACGCTCGCTCACAGGGGCGTACACACCCAAACAGGCTCTCAGCAGCTCCTGCATGTTAATGATTCTCGCCCTTGGCGAGTTTTTTTGAGGCCTCGCTTCACACGCTTACACACCTCCATTCACGTCGCCCCCCTCCACCTACAGCTCCCTGCTCCCTCGGCTTGTCAATCAAACGGTCCCGTAGAAACAGCGACGTGGGATTGGCCGGCACTGACAAAGGAGCCGGTGATTGACAAGCGTCGACAGAGGAGTACGTGCACGGAGACGGTGGATGAATCTGTCAGGTAGTCCCTGGATTACACCGCCGCCGACATGGGAGTCTACATCTGTCGCCTTCAGTTTATCTTTACATCTGATTCAAACTTTTATCAGCTCCTAAAGTCTTCTCTTTATCCTGGAGGTAAAAACAAAAACCGTCCTCCCAGCGGGCTGAGATCATTTCCTGTGATTGGAGGGAAACTTTTAGCATGGATCCCTTTAAATCAAGAGATAATATCTTCAAGCAAAAATATCTTCTTTAAAGATGTTATCACCCTGCAGCATGACGTTTCTGAAAACATGAGAAAGAAGTTAGATAGTGCAACACATTTGCATATTTTTAAGTTTTTAAGATGTAGAAAAGAGTCGTTAAAGGGAAACTAACCCCTGGAGTTTCGCTGAGATTTATCTATGGAATTAAAGAAAATGCTCTTTAGGTCGCCCCCCATGTCTCTCCCTCACTCTCTCACCCCTGTTTCTGATTCCATCCACTGTCCTGCATGCTGCATTTATCATCAGAAATGATCCCTACCCTTTACAAAAACAGATTTATACCACAGATTAGCCTGGCAGGGAGGTGGTCAGTATCAGAAATGGCTCAGTCCTGCAGACCTGCCACTACCACATGAAGGGGGACAAGAGTCTGGAGCACTGGTCCTCAAACTTTTCAGCCTGCGACCCCCAAAAGAAAGGTGACAGAGACTGGGGACCCCCGCTTTACCTGAAGGTGGTTGAACAGCCAGGAACATTCAAGAACAGTCATGTGGAGACCGGGCCACCATGAGGAGGGAACGAGGGGGAGGTTTCTGGTCCCAGTCAAACTGGAGGCCCACAGAGGTCAGTAAGACCATGCTCAATAGTAAAGTTAAGCTGTGAAAACCATTTATTATATTTGACCTGAATCATAACCACTCTTATCAAAGCAACAAATATCTTTATTCATTCATTTGTGTGGTAAAAAGCCTTCTAAAAAATGAAACTTTAGTTTAAGAACCAATTAAAATGGGGTAAAAATAGAAAAAGATAGTGGAAAGGTGGTGAAATTGGATATATAAATAACAACAATTAGATAACAGTGGCAAAAAATAATGGCTTTAATGGCTTTAAACTGCAACAAAGTGGTGGAAATAAGGTGAAATGGGAGGAAAAATTGATTTAAATAGCAAAAGCGATTTAACTCTGGTTAAAAAGGGCTAAAGGGAGTGTAAAAAATGGTTAATAGTGACAACAGTGGGTCGACAAAGGCAGCAATAGGCAGAAAGTGGCAAGAATTGGTTTAGAAGTAGAAAAACTAGGCAGAAGAAAGAGTGAAAAGGGTTTAAAATAGACAGAAATGGGTTTTAAGGCAAAAAAGATTTAAAATGGGCAAACTTGGTGTTAAAAAGTGATGAAAAGGGTCAACATTTGGTAAAAGTGGTGTAAAGTGTTTAAAATGGGTTAAAAATCACAAAAAAATGTTAGTAATGGCAAAAAATGTTGAAAAGGTGGTGGAATTGGATATTTAAATAACAAAAATGGGTTCAAAGTGGCTAAAATTAGATTTAAGTGGGTTGAAGTGGCGAAATCAGGCACAAAAAGTGGTAACGGGGGATTAAAAAGTGGCTGGAATGTCTTTAAAGTACAAAAAATTGGTGGACATTAGGTGGAATGAGAAAAAAATTAATATAATCTTGCAAAAAATGATTTTACTGTGGTTCAAATGGGCAAAAGGAAGTGTAAAAAGTGGTTAATAGTGTCAATAATAGGTGGACAGAGGCAGCATTATGCAGAAAGTGGCAAGAATTGGTTTAGAAGTGGCACAACTAGGCAGAAAAAGAGTGGAAAGGGTTTGAAATAGACAAAAATGTGTTTAAAATGGCAAAAAAATTTAAAATAGGCAAAATTGGTCTTAAAAAGTGATGAAAACGTTCAACATTGGGTAAAATTGGTGTAAAGTGTTTAAATGGGTTAAAAATCACAAAAAAATGTTAGTAATGGCAAAAAATGGTGAAAAGGTGGTGGAATTGGATATTTAAATAACAAAAATGGGTTCAAAGTGGCAAAAATTAGATAAAAGTGGCGACAAATAACCACAAATGGGTTGAAGTGGCAAAATGGGGCACAAAAATTGGCTTTAAGTACAACAAATTGGTGGAAATTAGGTGGAATGAGATAAAACATTGATACAAACTGGCAAAAATGGTTTAACTGTGGTTAAAAAGGCAAAAGAGGTGCAAAAAGTGGTTAATAGGCAATAATGGGTCAACAAAGGCAGCAATAGGCAGAAAGTGGCAAGAATTAGTTTAGAAAAGGCAGAAAAAAGTGGTGGAAAGGGTTAAAAATGGACAAAAATGGGTTTTAAGGCAAAAAATGATTCCAAGTTGGCAAATTGTTGTTAAAACGTCATGAAAAAGGGTCACTGTTTAGTAAAATTGGTGTAAAGTGGCAACAGTGTAATTTTAAAAATTATTCTCAGTGTTTTTGAAGCATCTGGTGACCCCCCTATCAGAGTCTCATGACCCCCAAGGGGGTCCTGACCCGAAGGTTGAGAACCACTGTTCTAGAGGACTGGGCAAAGAGGCTACCTTTAACAGCTTTTCTCCCTCATTTTCTCATAAACATGTCTTTAATGAAACACTGATACACTTCTGAGTAGATAAACCCAGTAACGATGAGTCATTCACAAACTAGCTAGCTCTTTTATAGGAAAGCTGGCTCCCGTTTGAGTGCCAGTTTCCTTTTTTTCCATTTTTGTCCTTATTTAATCCACTTTAAAAAGTCAAGCTGGTACCAAGAGAGGAGCCGTCTGGTACCAAAAAGACCGGTCCTTATTACTGAGCTGATCCAAATGATACAAAAGAGACAAAGAAGTCCGGATGGACATCGGCACAAGCCAGATCAGCGTTTACTGTGTAAAACGGTACCAAACCAAACCAGACTGCCTGGTGGGATCAGACGGTATATGAGAGCTGTCTCACACCGCCACAGATAATAGACGGAAACTTTTAATTTATGTCTGCAGCCCTTTCCACATGAGCTTAAACTTTAGGCCTGAACGAGTCTAAGTCAGACCACTCAGGCCACCACTAAGGCGGTCCAGAGGGTATAACTATTAGTTTGAGAGTTTAGCAAGGGCTGTGAGTACAAGTACGAGTAAAAGTACCAGTTTACTTTAAGTACTGAGGAGCTGCTGAGGAATCGTGCAGTAAAATATAATCTCTCCTTATTTGCAGTAACAACAAGCATGTAGGTTCTCATTCATCCAGGTCCTGGTAGTCCAAATCTTATCAAGGCAAGTCCACTTCCTGGTTTTCCAGTACGAGCGTCAGTAACTCCTGAAAACCTGTTGCATGGTGGGTCTCCTCCGGCAAGAACAAAGCGGCGAGTCAACCTCATAGCAAGGAAACGCGTTCTGATGAAGAAGAAGCACTTTAGGAACACATAAAGTCAAATTCTGAGTGGATAACTTCACTCATGGTGCAAATGCGTCTAACATAAAAACAACAATAATCCACCTGAAACATGACCTAAAGCAGTGGTTCTCAACCTTGGGGTCGGGACCCCATTGGGGGTCGCGAGACACTGAGAGGGGGTCTCCAGATGCCTTAAAAAAAACTAAGAATTTGTTGTTTTTAATTTACACTGTTTCCACTTTACACCAATTTTGCCAAATTTCAACCCGTTGTCATCACTTTTTTTTACCACCAACTTTAACACATTTTTACCACTTAAAACCCTTTTGTTCTCAGTTTTTAACCTTTTCCACCACTTTTTCTGCCTGTTTTTGTTACTTCTAAACCAAATTTTACCACTCTCTGCCTATTGTTGGCTCTGTTGACCCATTATTGCCATTATTAACTCCTCTTTACCACTTTTTACGCCACATTTCACAATTTAATATGCCTATTTTTGCCAGTTTATATCCATTTTTCCCCCCATTTCAACAAATTCCCACCTATTTTTGCTATTTAAACACTTTTTAAAACCCTTTTTCCACTTAATATCCCACTATTGCCACTTTACCAATTTTTGCCATTTTGGTTATTTTTTTGCCAATTTTTATCCAATTTTTGGCACTTCTGACCCGTTTCTGCTCCTTTTAAACTCTAATTTCACCACCTTTCCCAGCATTGTTTGCCATTATTAACCCATTTTAGCTGTTTTTAATGTATTTTAATTCTGTTTTAACAAAAGGATTTACATTTTTAGGAGGGCTACTTACTACACAAATGAATTAAAAGGGTACGTGTTTCTTTGATAAGAGTGGTTATTATTCAGGTTAAATATAAGATACCACAGCTTAACTTTACAATGGATCAGGATTTTGCTGGCCCCCAGTTTGGTTGGGTCCCAGAAAGCTCTCCCATTTCCCCCATAATGGGCGGCCTTGTCTCCACATGACTATTCCTGAATGTTCATGGCTGTGTTCAGCCACCTTCAGGTACAGTGGGGGTCCCCGGTCTCTGGCACCTTTATTTTGGGGGTCATGGGCTGAAAAGGTTGAGAACCCCTGACCCAAAGAACCTCAGCAGGGATCACTGTACAACAGGAGACATCCAACCACTCTGCCCAAGGGCATGATGGGAAACTTTACCCACACGTCTCCAGATTTTAAATCGCAGTGGGACACAAACATCATCAGGCTTCAGATCAGCCAACAGCTGAATCCAGTAGTCGAGACCAGGTTTTTACAGGCTGCAGTCATGATCCAGTATGTCAGATTAACACACGCTGTTCCCTAATGTCTAGATCTGGACCCTAACTGATCAGCTACTGAATACAATAGCAGGAAGCTGGGTAACAGTGATCTGGGGTTCAAGTCGGTCTTCTTTTAGTTTTCTCTCCACTGGCCTCCCTCTGCACACGGTCTGCTTTCTCTCTCCGTCTCAATCCAATTTCACCGACCTTCACAGACGCGATAACATCATCGTTACGCTGCCAAAGAATAAGTGCAAAACACACTTCCAGTACATCTCGATTTAGATTAAACAAGCAAACAATAAGTCTTGTTTTGCTGACCGTCCTAAGCCTCTTATTTCTCGGTGTCATTTCTGCTTCTTATTTCCTGTCTTCTCTCTCCTTCTGCCGATCTGTTGGCTGATAACGTTTCATTAAAAATCACAGCAGCCTGTGTTTTCTGTCACTAATGTGATGTAGAGGATGTTATTGGATGGATTACGCATCAGACAGTTAATCATTTTTAGACCACTGGTCTTCTGGGAGACCCTCTCCTGAAGTCAGTCTGATTTGATTGCAGTATTATTACATTTCTTTATTGTTTAATGTGGGATTAGTAGGAGTAACAAGAGGATTTGTCCTTCTGCAGCTGTGGAGGTTGTGTCCTCTCTGCTGTGTTGTGTGATGAACCAGACATGAACTTTAGCTTTTAACACCATAAAACCATTACTTCTGATAACAACAGATGCATTTTTGCTCTCTCACTGCCACTCTTGTAGGAATAAACTCCCAAAATCCACAGGAGACAGCCTAGTGCAGGCTGATAAAGATATCTGGGCCTTAAACTCAAATTTGCAGGAGCCCAGCAGAGGGCGCTCATGTTACACCAAGTACCCATGCTTGTGAAACACATTACAAGCAGTGTTTACACAATGGAAGCAGTAAATAAGTCAATGGTGAGCAGAATCATTAAGGCCCCACCCACACGGAACGAATTCAGGAGTATACGTAAAAGTTTTATGTCGGATCAGCGTTTCATCCACACGGAAACAGCGTTTCAGGTGACTGTGAACCACAGGTGTCAAACTCAAGGCCCGGGGGCCAAATCTGGAACGGTTATATCCGGCCCACGAGATCTTACCATATTTGTATTCTAACTGGCCCACCAGTATAAGGGTCTGCAGATTTCCACCAGTATAATAATGTAAACTTCAACTTGATGATTTAAAATGCCCTTGTTAAGCTAAAAATCTGAAAAAGTAAAGAGTAAGAAAGATTTCTTAAAAAGTCAAGAATGTGGGGGAAAAAATAAGTTGTGTTTCATTTCATATTTTCAATTTTGCATCTCAAGATTACGACTCAAACTTATGATTTTGATTTTTCATTTCATATTTTGACCTTTTCGACTTTATACGTCATATTTTTATCGTTTACATCCCCAATGTTAAATTTCTTTTCTCATATTTTGACTTATTTTGGCTTTTTAATCCCAAATTTTGAAATAAAACACAAAATTTAAAATTTTAAGTCATATTTTGACGTTAAGAATCATGATTTCAATTTTTTCTCATATTTGACATCTTTAATTCATAATTTTTACTTTTTTTAAAACATATTTTTACCTTTAACCTTCCCAATTTTGAATTTAAATCATATTTTTTAACTTTTCAAGTTATCATTTTGAATTCTAGCCCATATTATGACATTTTAACTCCTAATTTTGGCATTTTAATCCCATATTTTGACCTATCAGAATCACAATTTCAAATTTTAAGTCATATTTTGACTTTCAAACCTATGATTTCTAATTTGATCTCATATTTTGACCTTTCTAAAGTATGATTTCGACTTTCTCCTTGTATATTTGCTCTTGAAAAACATTCTTTTTCTGTTTTTAATATTTTGCTCTGATGTCTTTAACCAATAAATCTAATTTTTTTTATCAAATTTGAGCCTTTAAACTGATCATTTTTACTTTTTTGAATTTCCAAATGGTTTATCATCAGTGTTTTTTTCATGTTTTATTACTGGTGAAAATGAGGTTGACAGTTTTGGTTAAATGTTGACCCTGTTAGGCCCTCAGGTCAGACCTAAATCCAGACTCTGACCCCTCCTGGGACTGAGTTTGACACCCCTGCTAAATGATACTTTTTGTAAATGGGTCCCAGAGTGCAAAAATCCGTAAACGACTACCGTTTTGTCTCCGTGTGGACGGCTATCCGCATCTTTCTTGAAACGATTACGTCACACATAGCGTATCTCCCTTGAGGCGCCTGCGCAGGTCCGACCAAAACAGTAATGGCGGGCTACAGGGTTGTGTTTGTGCTGCAGAGGCTACTGAGCTTGTTCTGGCTTTTACAGCAAAATTTGATGCTCCTTTACCACCACTACGAAACGCTTAAACCATATGTTCTTAAACCCGATGCGGAGAACAACCAGAAGGGCAACTAGCAGAAAGTTTGTGTCCGTTTTCTGTGATCTTCTTCTCCTTTGGTGCATTTCTGTGGCAGCGTTACAGCGCCACGTACAGGCTTGGCATATGCACTGCAGTTTTCAGTTGTTTCAGTGGTTCCTGAAACGACTTTACAGAAAACTTTTTCAAAACGAGACAGCAATATATCGTTTTCGTCGTCCCATGTGGACGGGGCCTAAGATGCATGAGCACAGATTCATCAGAGAGGTTTAGGGATAAGGAACAACACAAATGTGCTGAGTCGACCATTGACCACCACATAGAGCGGGCAATTCAATTAGCGGCCCGTGGGCTACATGCGGCCCAGAACCAACCCCCAAGATGCCCAGACTATGCCAGAGATGCAGACGGCAACCTGTTTCGCAAATTCCCACAGTATTTCAGACCGTGAATGCAACACTCCGCGGGACCTAGCAACAGTCTACCTATAATGCACTGGGTTTTTTTGAAGCGTTGCAAGCAATGTTGACCCCAGCTCCTCCTTTCTTCTGCCTCTGACTTCATCAGTGCCGTTCCGTTGTCTCTGATTCCCGTTCTGCCCTTGGTTTTTCCCGCCTCAGTCTTTCCTTGTTGGCCAGGAAAGGCAGGAACACGTGCTGTTCCTGCTTAATGTTTTCCACGTAGGCTCATAGACAGGCAGGAGGATCCTAGAACAGCCACACCACCAAATATTACACACAGCAATAAGTGCAAATTGATCGCTGCTTTTTGATAAAGTGGTCATGAATGAACTTTAACAGATTTTTAAAAACATATTACAACATATTTTCATTCAAGAAAATAAAATAAATTATGAATTTGTGTAGGAAGATTTAGGATGATATAAGTGCAAATATGTGTTCAACAGTGTAGAATTAACGGGAGTATTAACTGACAGTTCTGAAGGAACTGTTAGAATGAGCTCTCTCCACTTTCATTCCTTACCTAAAGCTTTATTTCCTCTATAAAACAAATATTTTTCAATACCTTGTGTTTTTGAATTTCTCTGACTTTTTGTGGTGCTGAGTCTGATCCAGTCCTCTATCCTTCCCTCGTCAGCGTTCCTTGACCCCCCCGTGTCCCCCTGCCTCCCTTGGCTCCACCATATTGTGTCTGTTCCCTCTCCTATTTGTTTGTTTGTTTGGGCACAGAGGCAAAGCACCGGGGTGAAGGCCCCTACATTTGTTTTGGTCAGAGGGCCGTGTAAACAGAGGCGCCTCTGTGGGCCCGACGAGCTCCGCTGACACACCCCGACTCCCCCCCAGACCCCCATCTCTTTACAATGAGGGGGTTTTAGGGTGGCACACGCCTCCCATCACCGACACGCCTGCCGTCCCCTCGGGGTGATGCATGATTCGAGACGGTCATGTGGTGCCAAGAGGATTCCCCTGGCATGATGCCCATGAGAGGGGGTTGTTTTCTTTTAACCTTTATTCATGATGGGACGGCTGAGGGGGCAGAACATGGACTGTTAAAGACAGGACACTTATCACACTGACACGTTACTGCTAAATTCAAGGGAAGAAATACTTGATTTCTTTCAAGGTTGGCATTGAATTTTCTTGATTTTTAATGATTTCTTATTTGCTCAGGTCTTTGTTTTTTAGTGCCATGGTCAATATAATTACACTTTTTTGACAAAACATACAAAAAAAACTCTTTAATGTCAAAGTGAAAACAGATGTCTGCAAAGTAATGTCAATAAAATAAAAGTATTTAATGTGAAATAAGTGACTGCATAAATATTTTCCCCCTTCTAGTCAGTATTTAGTAGAGTCATCTTTAGCTGTGATCGCAGCTCTGAGTCTGTGTGGATCGGTCTCAGACATCTGGACTCTGTGATTTTATTCCATTCTTCTTTGCAAAACTGATCAAGCCCTGTTACGTTGAAACAGCCCTTTTCAAGTCCAGCCACAAATTCTCTCTTGGACTGAGGTCTGAGCTTTGACCCGTCCTCTCCAGAACATTCTCCTTGTTGTCTCCAAACATTTCTGTGTAGCTTTCTCCGTATGCTTAGGTCAATGTCTGACTGGGAAATAAATCTCCTCACAAGCTGTGGTTCTCTGTCAGACTGAAGAAGATTATTCATTTTACCCTCTACCTTTACAAGCCTTCCAGGGCCGGCTGCTGAGCAGCATCCCCACAGCATGATGCTGCCTCCACCATGCTCCACAGTGGGAATGGTGTGTTTGTGGTGATGTGCAGTGTTTGGTGTGTTTGTGATGATTTGTGACTCTTTTATGTCTTCATTTGAAATATTATTCTCCCAGAAAACCTTAAATAAAGGGAAACTTTGACCTCAGAAACTATCCATTGCAAGTCACATTAGTCAGAGTTTTTCGCATGCTGATATAGTTGGCTTTAATTGTCAACTTTTACATTTGTCAGTATATTTCCATTGCCCTTACTAGCATTTTTGTTGCCCCTTTTAATCCAGTTTTACTGCTTTAAGCCTACTTTTGTCACTTCTTTTTGACCAGTTTTTGATTCTTTTATCCTGCTTTTTACTATTTGCATTTTTCCCTATTTTTGCCACTTCACACCCATTGAAGCTGCCTTTTGCCATTAAATGCCACTTTTTCCCCACATTTTTGCCACTCTTTGCTGCCTTTTGCCCATTTTAGTCACTTTCCACTTATTTTATGTGATGTTTTTACCACTTTTTGACATTTTGGCATTTTATCACAATATTGCTCCTTTTCACCCCTTTTTTGCTTTTTGATTTTTTTGTCCCCTTTAACTTATTTTTATTGCCACTTTAACCCACTTTTGCCACTTCTTACCATTTAGATTGTGGCTCTTGCAAAGGTATTTTTCAACAATTTGGCTCCTTGGTTGAGCAGGGTTGAGTAACACTGATCTACATTCACAAGTCTTCCAGGGCCGGCTGCTGAGAAGCATCCCCACAGCATGATGCTGCCACCACCGTGCTTCACAGTGGGGATGGTGTGTTTGTGGTGATGTCAGTGTTTGGTGTCTCATCAGACCAAAGAACTTTCTTCCTCTTGCCCATGGAGTCTCCCACAGTCCTTCTGGTGAACTCTAGTCCAGATTTAATCTGAGTTTTCTCCAACAGTGTCTATCTCTCTTCACTCTCCCATAAAGCTCTGACTGGTGAAGAACCCGGCCAACAGTTGTTGTCTGCAGAGTCTCTCCCATCTCACCTGCTGAAGCTTGGAGCTCCTTCAGAGTAGTCATAGGTGTCTTGGTGGACTCTCTCACTAGTCTCCTTCTTGCACGCCCACTCAGTTTGTGAGGACGGTCTGATCTAGGCAGATTTACACATGTGACATATTCCTTTATCTCTTCATGATGGATTGAGCTGAACTCAGGGGATGTTCAGAGCCTTGTTTCTATCCCCTGACTTTGATTTTTCAACAACCTTTCCTCTGAGTTGCTTGGAGTGTTCTTTTGTCTTCATGGTGTAATGGTAGCAATGGATACTGATGAACCAGTGACTGGTGTCTTTTTACTTTATTTGGGACACATTCACTGCACTCAGGTGATCCCTATTTTCACTACTAGCACCGATTGTCTGAACCTCTGTTGATTCAGTCACTTTCAGTGGGTGAATATTTATGCTGTCACTTATTTAGAGATTTGTTGTAGTATTTTTTGTTAAAAAATTATATTGACCATGATTGATTTATAAAATCAATTAAAGGGTAAAACATCAAAGGGGTGAATTGTTTTAACCATTGTTAAAAATTTCTGAAGTGAAAGTAAGACTGGCTTCATTTAGAAATTAAAACAACACAGTGACGTGGCCTGACTGGTGGATGATGCAGCTGTAATTTCATAATATCTTCTGCAAAATTCTATAAACCAGAACCAGTCTTTCTCTCTTCCAATCAGCTGTCCGATCTTTCTGCAGTGACCTTCAGCAGAGGCTAGAACGTAGTTAAATATGTTAGTTCTGATGTTTTATTTTGAATCACATTATAAGAAATGTTTCCAAATATCACATCAGGTCTGCCAAGTGTTTTTCAAACTGTGCCATAAATTCCCTGATTGATTTTCTGGCTTCCAGACAGACATTTGTTTTCATCAGTTCACTTTGTTTTCCTTTAAATCAATTTGAAAAGACTTAGCAGAGATTGGTAATCCATCATGGTGAACGTTTATCCCCCTTCAGTTAGTGTCAGAGTTAATGCAGTTGTGGGAATGAATGGGCCATCATTTTACATCAAAAAGCAGTCTGTGTCCCGAAACAGAGGCTTCAGCTGAAGAGCAGCACTGTCAGAGAAATAAATACAGAAAATTAGCGCTAATGTGGGAGTCCTGGAGAGGGTAATACTCTCTTTGGTTTCAGATTCATGAGGGAATGAAAGATGTCCTTGGATGAGATTACCAAAGACTTCTGAATGCTGCAGAAGCATGAAAAATATTTGATCGACGTCGAAGCGAAAGCCCAAGATTGTGCAAGATGGTGTTTAAAAATGTAAATGATAGGCTGCAGACGTAAAGGAAAGACTGTATTTAACCATGACAGTTCTAGAGGGTGCAAAGCTAGCATTGTTATTGCAAAAACGCACAGATTTGTAATTTTGCAAAGGTTTTGTTTTTGTGGTTCTTTCCACCTAAATGTCCTTTTTGCTGCTACTAGACCAGGGGTGCCAAACTCAAGGCCCGGGGGCCAAATGCGGCCATGGTACAGTTATACCCGGCCCGCCAGATCCTGTCATATTTTTGTTCTAACTGGCCCGCTGGTTTTTGGTCTGCAGATTTCCTCCACTTTAAACATGTAAACCTAACCCTGATGATTTAAAATGAGCTTCTTCTGTCATAGAAACAGGAAAAAGTTAAAATAATTAGATAAAAGGTCAGGAATGTGGGAAAATAATTTTCTGTTTTCATTTCATGTTCTTAATTTTGCATTTTGAAGTTATGGTTTTGACTTTTTATTTCATATTTTGACCTTTTCAATTCACATTTTGACTTTTTATCTCATTTTTTACCTTTTTTGATCTTCAATTTTAAAATTTTATTTTGACCTTTTAAACTCACTCTTTCATTTATTCTCACGTTTTGACCATTTTAGCTCCTTACTTTGACTTTAATCTCTTAATTTGGCCTTTTGTATCCTCAGTTTTAAATTTAAGTAATATTTTGACCCGTATTTATTTATTTTTCTCAGGCGTTGACATTTTTAACAGATGATTTTGAAATTTATCTCATATTTGGACCTTAAAACTCATGATTTCAAATTTTAAACCATGTTTTGACTGTTAAATATCTTGATTCAAACTTTCTTTCTTTTATATTTGCCTTTTAAAAACATGATTTGGACTTTAAATGCCTTTTGAGCTAATAAGTCTTAATTTTTATCTCAGATTTTGTGCCTTTTAACTTAACATTTTTACGTTTTTAGATCTCAAAATCATTGATTATCAGTGCTATGGTTTTTTTCCCCCATGATTCATGGCTGGTGAAAATGAGGTTGACAGTTAATGGTAAATGTTGACTTTGTTTGCCCTCAGGTTGGACCTAGGTTGTGAGTTCAGCCCCTGCTGTGATTATGTTTGACATCCCTGTACTAGACCAATCAACATACTGCATATATGTTTGTAAAAGTCTGCCAGTCTCACCCATTCAGTGATTAAAACACAACTAACACTGAAACAAAGCTGGGAATGCACAGCAGCCTCTCATCACCACCATAAACCACCGTGATGAAGGCGATGCGTCTCGCCGCCTGATGAAGTGCGTCTCGTTTCAGAATCAATACGCTGTAAATAAAGATACTTGTGGCTGTGTAGACGCGGCTCCAGGAGGCAGGCATGTTTGAGACCGTGATGTAAATTTGCTCTGTTTAGGCTCTAAACCTGTCCCGCGTTATATTGTTTCCTCAAATTTTTGCCTCTTTGTCCTCTAATTGGCTCTCGGGGGGGAAGCCATTTTGAAATGGTTTTAATTACATCATAAAAGAATATGCTGCTGCTGCAAAGTTCACCACGCGGGCTCGTTGAAATATGAATGCTGGTGTTTCCACGCCCTGGCTAAACACCCATGATGCAGTGTGTTTGGGTTGGTTGGTGTTGCTTAAGAACAACAAGGAATTAAACAAAGGGAAGCATCGAACAACCACACAGGCTGGAGTGGTTTCAGCTTTTATTAGACATTTAAATTAGGCCATTTAAGTCAATCATGGTCAATTTAATTTGGCTTTTTGACACAAAAATTACAAAAACCTCTTTAACAGGTTTCTACAAAGTAATGTCAGTGAAATGAAAATAAATGACTGCATAAATATTCACTTCCTTCATGTCAGTTTTTAGTAGCTGCAGTCACAGCGCTGAGTCTGAGTGGATAAATCTCAGCCAGGCTCAAACGTCTGGATGCTGGAATTTTACTCCGTTCTTCTTTGCTAATTTTACCCTCGACCTCAGTGATGCTCAACGTGTGGCTCATTTGTGATGATTTGTGGCTCTTTTATGTCTTCATTTGAAATTTTATTCCCCAGAAAACCTTAAAGGGAAGCTTTTTTGCCCTTTTCACAATTTTTTGCCACTTTTCACCCATTAGAGCTACCTTTTGCCATTGAATACTTGTTTCCCATTTTTGCCTATTTTGCCACTTCTTTTTGCAACTTTTTTTTTTCCAATTGTTGCCACTTTTTGCCACTTTTCAACCATTTAAGCTACTTTTTGCCATTAAATACCACTTTTTTCAATTTTTTTGCCCATTTTTACCACTTTCATCCAATTTTTGCCCTTTTTCACAATTTTTTGCCCATTTAAGCTACGCTTTGCCATTAAATACCACTTGTTTCCTATTTTTTGCCACGCTTGACTGCTTTTTGCCCATTTTAGTCAGTTTCCACCCATTTTTTTCCACGTTTTCGCCACTTAAGGACCATTTGTGCCACCTGTAATTCATTTGTTTTTTGCTATTTTCTGACCCTTCTTCCACATTTGTCACAATTTTTGCCCCTTTCTACACATTTTTGCAGCTTTTTTGCCATTATGCCAATTCTTTTTGCCACTTTTATCCCATTTTTGCCCCTTTTCACCATTTTTTTGCCCATTTAAGCTACCTTTTGCCATTAAATACCTCTTTTTTCAATTTTTTTTGCCCATTTTTGCCTCCTCTTTTTGCCACTTTTATCCCATCTTCACCCTTTTTCACCATTTTTTGCCCATTTAAACTACCCTTTGCCATTAAATACCACTTGTTTTCTATTTTTTCCACTCTTGACTGCTTTTTGCCCATTTCAGTCAATTTCCACCAATTTTTTGCCACATTTTTGCTACTTCAGGACCATTTGTGCCACCTGTAGTTCATTTTTTTCCCCACATTTCTCGCCTTTTTTGCCCCTTTTTACACAATTTTGCTGCTTTCTGACCATTTTTGCCACCTTTTTTTACTTTTCATCGCTTAGATTGAGGCTCTCGGAAAGGCATTTTTCAACAATTTGGCTCTTTGGTTGAGTAACACTGCTCTCAAAGCTCTCTCTACTTTCCAGCATTGATAGGTCTTTTCCAGATGTTAGAGCTGCCCACGCCATCGGCACTAATGCAACCCCATACCATCAGAGATGCAGGCCTTGGAGCTGAGCCAGGAGAACATGCTGGATGCTCCCTCTCCTATTTGGTTCTCAAGAAACAGAATTTCAAATTTTGATTCCTATGACCACAGAACAGTTTTCCATTCAGCCTCAGTCCATTTCAAGTGGTGCTGAAAAGATGACCGTGTTTCTGGATCCTGTTCACATATGGCTTCTTCTCTTCTCTTCTCTTCTTAAATAAAGGGAAACTTTGACCTCAGAAATCATCCACTGCAAGTCACATTATTCAGTGTTTCCCACGCTCATATAGTTGGCTTTAATTGTCAACTTTTTTACATTTGCCAGTATATTTCCATTGCCCTTACTAGCATTTTTTTGGCCACTTTTAATCCAGTTTTACTGCTTTAAGCCTACTTTTGTCCCTTCTTTTGCCCAGTTTTTGACTCTTTTAACCTGCTTTTTACTATTTGCATTTTTTCCCCTATTTTTGCCACTTTACACCCATTGAAGCTGCCTTTTGCCATTAAATGCCACTTTTTCCCAAATTTGTGGCACTCTTTGGAGCTTTTTGCCCATTTCAGTTTCTTTCCACTCATTTTTTGTCATGTTTTTACCTCTTTTTGACCATTTTTGCCACCTGTAACTGATTTCTTGTCACTTCTAACCAAATCTGGCCTCTTTTTCTACCCATTTTTGTCATTTCTAACCCAGTATTTGGAATTTTATGCCGATAATGCTCCTTTTCACCCTTTTTTGCTGCTTTTTGACCATTTTTCCCCCTTTAACTTATTTTTATTGCCACTTTAACCCATTTTTGCCACTTCTTATCATTTAGATTGTGGCTCTTGCAAAGGTATTTTTCAACAATATGGCTCCTTGGTTGAGCAGGGTTGAGTAACACTGATCTACCTTTACAAGTCTTCCAGGGCCGGCTGCTGAGAAGCATCCCCACAGAATGATGCTGCCACCACCGTGCTTCACAGTGGGATGGTGTGTTTATGGTGATGTCAGTGTTTGGTGTCTCATCAGACCAAAGACCTTTCTTCCTCTTGCCCATGGAGTCTCCCACATGCCTTTTGGTGAACTCTAGTCCAGATTGAATCTGAGTTTTCTCCAACAGTGTCTTTCTCTCTTCACTCTCCCATAAAGCTCTGACTGGTGAAGAACCCAGCCAACAGTTGTTGTCTGCAGAGTCTCTCATCTCAGCCGCTGAAGCTTGGAGCTCCTTCAGAGTAGTCATAGGTGTCTTGGGGTCCTCTCTCACTAGTCTCCTTCTTGCACGCCCACTCAGTTTGTGAGGATGGTCTGATCTAGGCAGATATACACATATGTAATATTCCTTCATTTCTTGATACTGGATTGGATTGAGCTCTGGGGGATGTTCAGAGCCCTCAGCGTTTCTGTATCCATCCCCATTTATTAGATCCCTTAAATGGCTTGTAATTTCCATCCAGCTTACAAAACTGGAAACATTAATTTGCAGTCATCTTTCCTGTTAAATGAACAAAGAAACTCTCAGAACCATCAGTGCTATTCAGGCCTATAAAAGCGTCACTTTACAACATTTTATCTGTGCTCCATTACTCCTTATAGTATCTGTCTTCACTCTGGTCCATCCAGCCGTGTTTGTGTTTGCCTCCCACCACCCATACCGTCGGTTTCCCCCATCCGGTCTCGGAGCGCTTTAATAATCTGCTCACATTTATGAGTCCGAGTCCGAGCTCGTAGATCAGTGTCAGCTGGCCGACCTACGAGGATATCAGTCACATCAGATACAGACTAATGAAGGCCCGCTCACATTACCTCCACCGTCAATCAAACACCTCGTCAGTTAATCACCAGCATCTCTCTCATTAAGAAACACAGATACCCAGAGAGATGGAGCTCAGGTCTGCTGCTGCAGTCACGGCCCTTCTGGGTGATGTATGGTTTCTCATAGAGGGGCTCTGACAGCTGACATTTGTTCTTCTAGCTCTACGGTTATACTGCAGCCACTGATGTGATCCGCTCATATAGGCTTATATACAATGAAACGGACAGTCAGAGTTTATTGTCTCCTCCTAGCAGACGTTGATGTGACATTTTCATCACTGATGGATTTATCTCATATTTTATAGGGATTCTTTGGGTTCCTAGACAGCCTCCTTTTTCAGACCTAGTCTGTCTTATGCAGGACCAAGCAGCAATTTGCAATGCTGAAAAATGAAGGTAAAACTGACAATGCAGGCTTCGCCATCAGTGTGTGAATGTGAATGCAATGGATGTGAATGGGTAGGTGTGACCTGCAGTGTAGCAGCACTTTAGACCACCTTAAACCTGGTCTAAAGTCTTCAGTCTGTGGTGCACTGTAATATTTAGATCAGTGTTACTCAACCCTGCTCAACCAAAGAGCCAAATTATTGAAAAATACCTTTGCAAGAGCCACAATCTAAGTGGTGAAAAGTGGCAAAAATGGCATGAAGTAGCAATAAAAAAAGTAAAAGATGGAGAAATGGTCAAAAGGCAGCAAAAAGGGATGAAACAGGGTGAAAATTGGGAGAAAAAGTGGAAAACGAGTCAGAAAGTAGCAAAAATGGGTGAGAAGTTACAACAAATTGAGTCACGGTTGGCAAAAAATATCCAAAAAAGATAAAAACAAGGCAAAAGAAAGAGTGAAAAGTGACTAAAATGGGCTAATAGCAGTCAAAAGTGGGCAAAAAGGGGCAAACAACAGGAAACAAGTGGTGTTTAATGGCAAAAGGATGTTAAATAGGCAAAAATGGCAAAAAAAATAGTGAAAGGGCAAAAATGGGATAATAGTGGCAAAAAGAGGAGGTAAAAAAGGGCAAAAAAAATAATAATAGGAAACTAGTGGTATTTAATGACAAAAGGTAGCTCAGTTTGGCAAAAAGTGGCAAAAAATTGTGAAAAGGGGCAAAAATGGGATAAAAGTAGCATGAATTGGAAGAAATTGGCAAAAAAGAAAATGGGAAAGAATAGGGAAAAGGGGTATTTAATGACAAACAGTAGCTTACATGAGTGAAAAGTGGCATAAAAAGGGTGAAAAAAGGAAAAAAAATGGGTAAAAAGTGACAAAAATGGGGTAAAAGTGGCAAAAAAGTGGATTAAAAGTGGTATGTAATGGCAAAAGGTAGCTCAGTTGGGTGAAAAGTGGCAAAAATGGTGAAAAAGTGCAAAAATGGGTTAAAAGTGGCAGAAATTGGTAGAAAGTGGCAAAAAGAAGTTTCTAAAATGGGGAAAGAATGGGGGGAAAGGGGTATTTAATGACAAATGATAGCTTGAATGAGCGAAAAGTGGCAAAAAGGGGTTAAAAAGAGCAAAAATTGGAAAAAAGTGACAAAAAATAGGGAACAAGTGGCAAAAAAGTAGGAAAAAAGTGGTAATTAATGACAAAAGGTAGCTTCAGTGGGTGAAAGGTACAGAATGCACTTTTTCACTCATACAGGATGAACAGCACACCTTCTCTGCGCTTTAATACCGGTGCATTTGCTGATTTATTTATTTTTATTCATCCAGTCATTCAGCCATTTTTTATTTATAATTTTATTTTTAAAAATCCTTCAAAACTGAAGGAACAAGAGCAGAAAGAAAAATAAGATTGGAATGGTACAGAGGGCCAGAGGATGATTTTTTTTTTCCGTCTTTACTAACTCTGTGTGTGCTCGCTCAAGAAATGCACTATATGGACAAAAGTAGTTGACCACAGCTGGTAATTATTGGTTATTATTGGTAATTATTTCAGTTATAATCACCTACTGACCATGCAGTCTTCATTTGCAAACATCTGTGATCCTAAATGGGTTGTTCTGAAGAGCTCAGTGACTTCAAGCATGGATGCCACCTTTGCAATTAGATGGTTGGTGGATTTTCATCCATTTTGAAGTACATGGATTTAATACAATGTCAATATAGTCCCTGTTGGTGCAATGGTCAGGTGGCTGAATACTTTTGTCCATATAGTGCATGTTCAGTGTAACATACACAGGAATGCATGCAGTGTCACACACATTTGCACACTTTAATGCAACAGAGAGTGAAAGTGCTACCATCAACATAGCCCACAGATTTGAATATAAACTGTCCACCACCCTTTCTGCATGCGTTAGCGAACACAGCCAGCAGAAAAAGTCAGATAACAAATTTCTAGAGCCAGCCTTATTTGGAGCTGACCTCAGGGAAGATGAATTAACATAAATCCTCAGTGTGTCAGAAGCGTTTAATCATTAATGAAGCTGTGTTTGTGCTCCTCATGCAAGCGTTTTCACCACTTTTTTATTGTTTCTGATATTGTGGGAATGCTTTAGTGAAATGCCCAGTAACAAATCTTCCATTGGTGTATTTCATACAGCAATGGTTTTCAAAGTGTGAGGCGACCTCCCCTGGGGGGCGCCACAGAGCTTCAGGGGAGGCGCGGAGCCATAAACCTGAAAAAAGGGGATTTGCTTTGCAAACCTCTGCTGTGCATGGAGCAAAATGGATAGACTTAAAGTTACTACAGGGACTATGCTATAGAGCAGTGTTCCTCAACCAAAGAGCCAAACTGTTGAAAAATACCTTTGCAAGAGCCACAATCTAAGAGGTGAAAAGAGGCAAAAACAGCTTGAAGTAGCAATAAAAATTGGTTAAAAGTGGCAAAATGGTCAAAAAGCAGCAAAAATGGGTGAATATGGATGAAAATGGGGAGAAAAAGTGGAAAAATGGTCAGAAAGTAGCAAAAATGGGTGAGAAGTGACAAAAAAGATTGGAAAGTGACTAAAATGGGCAAAAAGCAGTCAAGAGTGGCAAAAATGGGCAAAAAAGAGGAAACAAGTGATATTTAGTGGCAAAAGGTAGCTGAAATGGTTGAAAGTGACAAAAACATGGTGAGAAAGGCAAAAATGGGAAAAAAGTGGCAAAAAGAAGTGGCTAAAATGGGCAAAAACTAGGAAAAAAAGTGGTATTTAATGACAAAAGGTAGCTTAAATGGGTGAAAATTGGGAGAAAAATGGTGTAAAAGGGAAAAAATGGGATGAAAGTGGCAAAAAATGGGTAAAAAGTTGCCAAAAAAGTGTCAAAATTGGCAAAAATGTGGGAAAAAGTGTTGTTCAATGGCAAAAGATAGCTTAAATGGGTGAAAAGTGGCAAAAAAAAGGTGAAAAAGGGCAAAAATGGGGTAAAGTAGCAAAAAGAATTGGCAAAAATGGGCAATAAATATTGAAAAAGTGGTATTTAATGGCAAAAGGCAGTTTAAATGGGCAAAAAGTGGCATTAAAAATGTGAAAAAAGGCAAAAGGGGATAAAATGGCATAAAGAAGAGGCAAAAATTGGGAAAAAGGAAAGAAGTTGTATTTAATGGCAATGGGCAGCTTAAATGGATAAAAAGTTGCAAAAAATGCTTAAAAAAAGGGCAAAAAATGGGATAAAAATGACAAAAATTGGGATAAGTGGCAAAAAGACATCGGAAAAATGAGCAAAGGTAGATTTAATGTTGAAAGGTAGCTAAAATGGGCAAAAGGGATAAAAAGGGCAAGAAGAAGTTGTAAAATGGCAAAAAAAAAAAAAAAAAAAAAAAAGAAACAGGGGTATTTGATGGCATTATAACTGAATAAGGGGGAAAGGCAGATGTTTAAGGACATTTGCAAACCAAAATATCCTAAATATATTAATGTTAAAAATGTTTAAAGATTAGACATAAATGTTTGAAACATTGTTTATTTTATTTTTTCTGTGGGTGGGGGTCCACCGGATGAATAATTTCTTCTTAGGGGAGGCTCACTCTTCCACACTTAAACCCTTGTCGTACAGTGATGTGCATGGAAGAAGTTTAAAGAGCAAAGAAAATACTGATGTATCCTGAACTTCCTGAGCAGCCACCCAACCGTTCCAGCAGGAATCAGGGCACCCTACCAGTAGACGTGCTAGCTGTAGAGGTAGAGCTAAATGTGAGGGGCAAGGGATGTTTGGGGACTGACGCCAAGTTCACTTAGAGGATTTTTTTCTTTTAAAGGTCATTTTCAGTGGCGCGGATCCATCTTTAATTCAAACAGCTGCTGTTTGTGCTTTTGTGTCTGAACTCTGAAGAACAGAAGGGGGATTGAAATAGTTAGCATAATTGCAAACAGGCTGTAAAAGCAAGACAGTGCCTTGTTAAGGCAGCCTCTCATCAGTATTGGATTAAAACAACACAATTATTGTTGTTCTGACTCAGAAACAAACAATTAATCTGTGCACAGACGTCTGTCAACTTAACGATGAAAATCAGCAGTCCTCTTAAGAAAAGCTGGGACAGTCTCTCTGACAGCCAATCACAAGTGATTTTACTCCACGTCACTTTGAATCAATAACAGGAAAAGCTCAATCATCTCCCTCAGTCCTAATTCTTGACCCTCCTCTGTCCACTATCTAGCAGTCTTATAGCTTTTATAGGCGTATGACCACCAGGAAGTAGTTCTGCTTTGTAATCTAAGTCCGTATCCTTATTGGGAGTTTCTCAAACTTGCTGGCCAAAGTTCCTCTCGTTTCTTCCTGCATGCCACCACCAACTCATCCGTCTTTATTTCCTCCCTCCAGGAGCTCTGTCGGCAGCGCATGGCGGTCAAACCTCCGGTGGAGCGTCAGGAGCCCATCTCCTCCAGGATCAACAGCGTGTCGTCTCAGTTCAGCGACGCCGGTCAGGCCGTTAGCCCGTCAGCACGGAGCAGCGTCTCCTCCTGGAGCGAAGAGCCCGCCCACACCAACATGGACATCTCCACAGGTCACATGATCCTGGTGAGTCTGAGCTTCTGAACTACACATTAGATTCAAACACAGACTCACGCTCCTGTTTGAGCGATGCTGCACACAGCATGTGTCCTTTTATTATTATACCCTCTGCCCTTCAAACATCCTGGGTCCACCACTCACATTCATGAAGCTGTGATGGTGATATAACTGGAGCTAACGTCCTTACTAGTGCTGGCTGACTCTAGTTCAGGCAGAACCGTGGGCCTACAAGGTCAGTGTACTTTCTGGCAGTTCGTTTTCCTGGTTGAAACCATGAATGAAGAAACAAGAGAAACTGTCCTTATTCAGTTTTTTGACCAAAAATGGAATAAACAAAAAAAACGGCTCGTTTTTTGTTTTTCCGTTTTTCAGTTTTTCCGTTTTCTTCTTTCCTTGTTTCAATGAAAAATGTGAGGAAAAGGAAGTCATGTGACCCACTGGGAAAGGTGAGCATTTCCAAATAAAAGCCTCCATGCCAAAAAGCCATCTATTGTCTTTTACAGTATAATAATCATCCGGCCCACAAGATCCCATTATATTTGTATTCTAACGGTCTGCAGATTTCCTGCAGTTTAAGTTAAACCATGAAAATCTGAAAAAAAGTAAAGTAAGAAAGATTTCATAAAAAGTCAAGAATGTGTGGAAAGGAATTAATTTGTGTTTTTATTTCATATTTTTAATTTTGCAAGATTACAACTCAAACTTATGATTTTGACTTTTTATTTCATACTTTTCAACTGATAATTTGGACTTTATATGTCACATTTTTATCTTTTAGATTCACAGTTTTAAATTTCAAGTCATATTTGACATTTTCAACTCCCTACTTTGGCTTCTAATCCCATATTTTAACTTTAAAACTCATTACTTTTTTCTCATATTTTGACATTTTGAATGAATCATTTTTACTTTTTATATAATATTTTTCACCTTTTAAACTCCCAATTTTAAATTTAAGTCATATTCTTAACTTTTCAGTCATCATTTTGAATTCTAGCTCATATTTTGACTTTTTCAACTCCTAATTTTGGCTTTCTAATCCCACATTTTGACTTTTAAACTCATGATTTTAATGTTTCCTCCTCATATTTTGACAATTTAATTTAATTTAATTTACTTTTTATGCCATATTTTGACTTTTAACTCATGATTTTAATGTTTTTTCACATATATATTTTTTATGTATCATATTTTGACATTTTACACTCCCAATTTTAAATTTAAGTCATATTTTCAGTTATTGTTTTGAATTCTAGCTCATATTTTGACATTTTCAACTTCCAATTTTGGCTTTTTTAACCTATATTTTGGCCTAGCAGACTCACAATTCAAAATGTTAAGCTAATTTTGACTTTTGAACTCATGATTTCAAATTTGATCTTATATTTTGACCTTTCAAACTTACGACTTCAACTTTCCACTCATATATTTTCTCTTTAAAAACAGTATTTTTCGTGTTCTGATCTTTTGAACTTAAAGGTTGAAATTATAACTCAGATCTGAGCCTTTGAACTCATCATTTTGACTTTTTTGAATTTCCAAATGATGTATCATCAGTGTCTCTTTTCATATTTTATTACTGGTGAAGATGAGGTTGACAGTTTTGGTTAAATGTTGACCCTGTTAGGCTCTCAGGTTAGACCTAAATCCAGAATCTGAGTTTGACCCCCCTGTCTTACAGCCTCTGATATAAACCATGCTGTTTTCCCTCCATGTTTTATCTACTTCTCTGTCTATAGCCTTTTCTTCTCTCTGCTCACTCTCCTCTTTTCCTTCTCGTCTCTCTCTCATCTTTCCCTCCTTTTTCCGTTTCTGTACATCTCATTACACCCACAGTTTCTATAAGCAGGCTTCTTACCCTCTTCTCTCCTGCAGATGAAAATCTCTATTGAACCTCGGTCGCGTTCTCTTGAGCGCCATCGTAATTGCGATACATTGCGTTCGCTTCAACCACCCACAACTCTCAGCACCTCCACCTCCTCCTCCTCCTCGCCCTACCAACCGCAGCCCACCTGCCCCCCACCTCCTTCTCAACTCTCACTCTCTCCATGCTTTACGGCGCTGCCGGCGAGATGTGACAGAGCGGGCTTTTTGATGTGTTCAATAGGCACAAAGATACTAATTACCCCTGAGATTTGGACCACAGTTGTGTTCAGAAGGAGTGACTCCCTCTGCAGCCCCGTGCTGCTGCAGAGAGCCGCTCTGTTGTTTTACTCAATCTGGCTAAATGCACCCACTGAAGGATGGATGCATGTGTTTGAAGCACCACAGTCATGAAAATAGACAGCCAGGTCTTCAGGTACGTTTGCTTTGTCTCCACCAGACGAAGCCCTCTCAGCAGAGGCGGCATCACAGGATAGAAAAGAGGGATAAAATGAAGTGTTGCTAATGTATTGTTGAGGATTCATTCAGTGTGTGGGCCACAGATTACTGAGTTTGTTACAATGAAGATACCAGTATGTAAATGATGTGAGGGAGGCAGACAGACTGAGTGCATTAGATGTGATGATTAATACTTCTTTGTGTAGGTGATGGAGATGAATATCTCCCTCAGTTCCACTTTAATTCCACTTAAATCGTCTCCAAGCTTCACATTTTTAAAAAGCATTGCTTCTCTTCTGAGTTTTTTTGTTCTTCTTTTGATTTAATTCTCATTTTAAAACAAAAATAAACCACCGATCACATATTCTACTCCATTTAGAGCATATTTGAAAGTGATGCTGCAGGAAAAGAGAATTTCACATCATGCAGCTTTGAGCTCTGCCGTCCAGAATCAGCAGACGGAAACGTCAGGAAAAATAAAGCGCTGTGAGCTGTTCTTTTGAGGGCAGCAACAATGAGAAAACATTAACTGAGCATCTTGAAGTTTCTAAATCAGCAGAACGTGTACCTAAAAATGTGGATTGAATGCCAAGTTTACAGTGGAATAATGTTGGGTCTTTATTAGTAATTTAACAAAGAGTATGGTTTAGACCAGGACCAACCACCAGCCCACATTTCTGAAAAGTTTCAACTGCTTAAATTCATTCAGTGAAAAATGTTACAGTCTGGACCCTAGAGGAGAAACCATACGACTGCACTAGGAGGTTAGGGAAGACATTCATTCAAACATTATATTTTATTCATGATTGTGCATGGTTGTGTTCAACCACCTTCAGGTACAGTGAGGTTCCCCGGTCTCTGGCACCTTTTTTTTGGGGCTGAAAATGTTGAAAACCCCTGATTTAGACAACAACAAAACAAAAACCAACAACCAAGAAAACATAATTGTTGTCTAATAAATAGCCTCTATAAATGTGAACCTTTTATTAAGTTTTACAGTTATCTTTTTCTTTAGGCATCATGTTGAAGTTGGTTGGTCATGTGACATAAACTCTAGAGACTGTCCAAAATGCGCTGACATTGCTTAAAACATTGAAGGTAGAAGCTCACCAGATTCTTATGCTGTTGTAAAAATGCATGCACAGAAGCATTGCATTGAAATGAGTTTAGCTGCAATCATTAGTTGTCAGTGAGTCATTTTGTACATGCGCTCCTGCTTATTTCTTCATGCAGAACAGTGTGCATTTGATGGAGTAAGCACTGTGAAGCTGTTTAAGTCATGGTTTTACGCTACACTGTCACAGAAATTGCTTCAAATCATCAGTAAACAGTGGTGTGCACAGTGGGGGGGGCAGGAGGGGTGGTTGCCCCCCGTGGCCCAATTATTGAAAAACGTGCGCTAAAGTGCCCTCTTGGGAGCCAAAATGCATGCTAAAGTGCCCTTCTGGTTGGTAAAAGACACTAAACTGCCCCCTTGGCAGGTTAAAACATGATAAACTTCCCACTTGGGTGGCAAAAAGGCATGTTTAAGTATCCCCCCCTTAGCTTGAGTAGTCTGTCTAGTTAGTCTGTTTTAAGGCTATATAATGTGCCATTTGTAGAACATATAAACATGTCTAAAGTGCCCTCGAAAACACACCAAACTTAGTGCCCTCTTCAGACAATAAACACGTTTGAGTTGCAGAATTACTTTACTGTGACTAGCTATCCAAATGCAGAGATTAATTGTGGTTTTAGAAATCATTTGTTGACAGCCCTACTTAAACTGCTGCTGTTATTTGATGAATTTTGCAGACATTTGTAGTCCCTATTATTGCAGAAGAGTGTGATAAAGTTGCACAGCTTTCCCTGCTTTTTATATGATTCAGCAGCGAGTCCAGGCAGAGGAGGGAGTCGTTTAATTTTCATGGTCCCCATTTAATATATGGGTAACAAAAATAGTCATCCCCGAGCATATGTGCTCTCCTTTTAATTACAACTTTGCTGTTTTATAGTCATTAAACATGTCCAAATGCTCCGGGTCATTATGTGCGTACTGTGCTGATGTGAAGTTGATGGTATATTTAATTCCACGGAGGAAATAAAAAGGAATGATCATCTTGTCGGTAGGCAGGATGCTCGCCATCACACGGAATGATAATGTGAGATGGTTAGTTAATGGGAGGGAGCTGTGAGTCTTTGGCTGCCTTTTTTCCCTGCAGATTTAAAGCAGTTATTACAGCTGAGGAGAGGACAAGGGAAGGGAAAATATAACACACACAACGAGCTGTGGAGTGTTTCAGCACCACGGACAGCTCCACGCATACTGTAAAGAGGAAACTGGAGCTCAGATCGCCGTCTACCATCCTCCCACAGTGAAAACATTTAAAGTTACATAAGGCCATTGTCAGGTGGAAGCCATACGTCTCCAAAATGTCAGCTTTTTATCAGAAAACAATTTAAGTGTTTCTCCGCTGGGTTTGGAAACCTTTCAGACACCTAAAGGTCATGCTGTTTTCCATCCACAGAGAAGTAAAAAGTTTGGGCTTTTAAGGTTTCTATAGAACAGTAAAAATCTGGGAAATTGCTTTTGAATGTCTTTTACTGCCCTCCAATCATCTTTAAAGAAGTTTATATGGATCTGCACCCACAGTCCTCCATCTTTCATTCATTAGTTTTACGGCATCCTCCTCCAAATTTTATGTTTTCTTTTATTTTCCTTCTTTAAAGCCTCTCCTCTACATAAATGTCTTCTTTTTATTGGTATTTATCCTTCCATTCTTTAACTGTTCAGACATTTATGCTGTAATTTTACTTGTTTCTCTGCATTTTTCTTCTTTGTGCAACCTAGTTTTTAAACAAGAGGTCATCATGACAAAGAGAAAACAGAACTTTGGACATTTTTGCAAATTTATTAAAAATAATAAACTAAAATATCTCATTGGCATAAGTATTCCGACCCTATACTCCTTTGTCTTTTTGAATATGTCCCAACAAACTTTGCAAATGCTCTCAAGCTCGGTCAGGTTGGATGGGGACCATCGGTGAGACGGCTCTGGCTGGGCCACTCTAGGACATTCACAGTCGTCCCTAATCCACTCCTGTGTTTGCTTGGCTTTGTGTTTAGGGTCATTGTCATGTAGGGAGTTGAACCAGCCCAGTCTGAGGACCTGAGTTCTGCTGAACAGGTTTTCACTGAAAAGCACCCCCACAGCATGATGCTGCCACCATGCTTCACTATTAAAATGGTTTTGGGTAGGTAACGAGCAGTGCCTGGTTTCCTCCATAACATTTAGAATTGAGGCCAAACAGTTAAATCTTGGTTTCAACAGACTAGAGAATCTTGTTTCTCACAGTCTGAGAGTCCTTCAGGTGTGTTTTGCAGCTTGCACTGAGGACGGGCTTCCATAAGCCCAGATCAGTGGAGGTCTGCAGTGATGATTGTCCTTCTGGGACTTTGTTCCATCTCCATGCAGGATCTCTGGAGCTCAGTCAGAGGGCGCTTTCACATTAGGCTCAGTTGTTTCGAGCCACGCCACGGGCGATTCCTCCCCCTCCCCGTTCCCCCCCGGCTTTCTTTCACACTAGCAATATCGAACCGTGCCCGGGCACACTTGCGTATCTACTCGGTCTGAAACAGCAGGTGGCGGTATGCACATAGCTGGTTTACAACCTCGCAAAGGAGGAGAAAGAAGAAGAAGCTACCATGGCAACCACTGGGGTCATGACCTGAGCTAAGACTGCTTTTGTTTTGACAAAAAAAGTCCATCCTGCAGCCATGGATGATTAAAATCACTTTTAAGATGCCAGCAACTTCGCTCTTCATATCTGCACATCTACTACAGCTCAGAGGGTTAAATGGGCTCACGCAGCACAGATACAGCGGTTACTGAGGTGACAGGAGACTGTTATTGCCTTTGCACCTCGTCTCACTGACTCCAACTTGTGTTCATCCATAAGGTGAGTCACAACAGACCGTTTATTGACTGGATTCTTATTATTTCCGCTTTTTACTGAGGAAAAAAGTGAATAAATTGCCGCACTGTTGAAAGAAGTTTAGTTTTTTTAGATGACGTCACAAAGCTGATAGTTACTCTGTCCTATATCCAAGCACGGTTGCATTCACATCTCATCCGAACTGTGCCAGAGTCCACTTGAATTGCGCCTGAGACCACCTCCCCAAGTGGGCCCGGGTTCATTTGCATTCACACTACCAAAACGAACCACTCAGATCCGGGACCCTAGTGTGAAAGCCACCAGAGTGACTATCAGGTTCTTGGTCTCCTCTCTTACTAAGGCCCTTTTCCCCTGATCCTCAAGTTTTGCTGGGTGACCAGCTCTTGGAAGAGTCCTGGTCATGCTGAAGTTCTTCCACCATCCATCCTGTCTCTGAGCTCTGCTGGCAGTCCCTTTGACCTCATGGCTTGCCTGTGAGGCCTTCTATGGCAGGCGTCTTTCTTAATCATGTTCAGTTAATTTAATTTACCACAGGTGGACTCCAATCAAAGTGTAGAAACATCTCCAGATCCAGAGAATGTGACAGTCTTTATGTTGTGGACACTACAGGACGTGTCTTGTTTACCATGACTGACATGACAGTGAAACAGCAGATGTTGTGTGAAAACCTGCTGCTGGAAGCTGCGGTTCTGTTCCTGTATCTCACTCTTGTTTAACTTGTGATGGAGCAGGATTATTCCCTGTCATGTTCGCACGTTTATCTTAACAATGAGCTTAACTATTTTATTCTAGGAATCTGGTTCCATGGGGGGGGGGGTAGTAGCAGGAAATCTTACAAGTGTTTTTTTGCTTTTATTTTGAATAAGAGCCCTCTGGTGGTGGACACAGACTGTGTGTTTCAAACACAAAGTAAAAGCTCCAAATCTCAAGCAAACACACTAATGTTAGCAAAAACTAAATGGCAGGCAGTTAATGCTGCTTTTGATCTGTACCAGCCACCCATTTTTGCCAACTTCTAACACTTTTAACCCATTTATGCCCCCTTTTTGCCACATTCAACCAATTTACCACCTTTTTGCCACTTTTAACCCATCTATGCCCCCTTTTTGCCATTTTTAACCTTTTTATGCCCCCTTTTTTCTTTGTAAAGCAAACAGGGCATTCTGGTGTTTTTCAGGGCCTCTGGGTCTTACTTTCTTTTCCTTTCCGCCATCGTTCTCCCTCCTGTCAAGACTGAAAACCAGAATCAAAAATGACAATTTGGGTCTGCTTTGATTCTCCTCTCAGATTTGAAGCTGTCACTTTAACAAAAAAATATTCACACTTAACCAGGGAACTCATTTCAGATTCACATCATGATGTCTACCGGAGACCGAGCAGAGCTCCACGGCGACAAAACCAGGACCCAGTCGACACGCTTAGCGGAACCTCAGAGCCGAGGGAGACTGTGACGTCACAGCGAGACACCAAATCCATCACAAAGCGAGACGAGCGCTGCAGCCCCGCCACTGAAAAGCAAATATTTCATCTAGCGCCCCGCCACACAGTCGAGCGAGGCAACTGTTGAACGATTAATAAAAATCACAGGTGTCAAAAAAAAGAATAACCTGACGGCTGATGAGCTGCAGGGCCCCAACCTCGCCCACCCAACCCTCCCACCTCCCCAAAAAATTAATTGCCACTCGTACACCAGAGCAAATTCCATGTCATGATCCGCCCACTGGTTTTAATTTGAGGAGAAACAGCTTTCACCATCTTATCTGAGTTAATGTATTACTTGGTCCCATGTGGCCAGGACTGAGCCACCCCCGCACCATCACCGCCGCCCCCCCTACATCCTCTCTGCTTGTGTCTTAAGAGGATTAGTCGACTCTATATATAAAGCACATTATCTTGTCTTTTGTTGCCGGCCCAGTAAGTGTTATAGATTCTGCTGCAGAAGGAGCCTCCATCCAGATTAACCGTGCCGGGGATTTGTTGTGCTCGTGGTTTTTGTTACTCACCGCCAGACCAGCTGGTGGGATGTGATCTGTAGAGGTGGAGGGTCGCAGGGCAACGGCTGGAGGACAAGCAGGGCGGCAGGAAATGGATGTTAAATCACTCTAATGTGCTCGGATGAGGAGGAGGAAGCACGGAGCTGCAGAGAAGTTGGACTCATGTATCAGGATGATGTCAGCGATTAACTAAAAATAAGACAGCTGCCTGCGGATGACGGATGGGTGCGGAGCCACTGATGAGGATTTATGGCATGTTTGTTGTAGAATTCATAAATGGGAAGATCTTGACCCGGCATCATTTCACTTCTGTGGCAACTAATATTTCAATCAAATTCTGCAGAAAACACTTGGACTCGAAGACTTTTGGGGACTTTTTGGGTTTACTTGAATGAATTTTCTAAAAGTTCCAACAAACACTGCCCTGGCTTTTTCCTACTTAATGCATTTTTTGCTCAGCATGAATTTCCTTCACCCCCTCTTTCTTTCGTCTAGAAGCCCAAATTAAAAAATGGCATTTAAAAAAATACTTGATTGCTTATCTGTCTTTTGTTTACTTAACTGTAAAAGTAAATGGGCATGGTGTGCCCTACTATGACTCGAAGCTTTCAAAGTAAAAGCTCCAAATCTGAAGCAAACACACTAATGTTAGCAAAAACAAGACGGCAGTCAGTTAGTACTGCTTTTGATCTGTACCAGCCGCCCATTTTTGCCACCGTGTTGTCACTTTTAACCCATTTATGCCCCCTTTTTGCCACTTTTAACATATTTTCCCAACCTTTTTGACACTTTAAACCTATTTCTGCCAAGTTTTTGCCACTTCTAACCCATTTATGCCCCTTTTTGCCAATTTTAACCCATTTATGCCCGTTTCTTACCACATTTAACCCATTTTTGCCACCTTTTTGCCAAATTTAACCCATTATATTTAATGACAAAAGGTACCTTTAATGGGCAAAAAATGTGAAAAGGGCAAAATGGGATACAAGTGGCAAAAATGGGCAAAAATTTTGAAAAAGTGGTATTTATTGCTAAAAGGTAGCTTAAATGGTTGAAAAGTGGCAAAAAATGAGAAAATTTGGATGAAAGTGGCAAAAATTGAAAAAAAAAGTTGAGTATCACTGGTTTAGAGCAACATATGCTAATGCTAAATGCTATAATGCTAAACCATATACCACTTCCATCACAACAGCATGGCTTCACAGGAGAAGAGTCCAGGTCCTGAACTGGTCTGCCTGCAGTCCAGACTTTTCCCCAATAGAAAAATTTGAAGCATCAGAAAAGTAAAACCCAGCTAGAATCCTGCATCAGACAAGAATGGGACAACATTCCTGTCCCAAAACTCCAGCAGCTGGATAGACTTCAACCAAAGGAATGTCTCTGTAGTATTCTTTCTTTAATGTTTGAAGGCAATAACAATCGTCTGCCAGCTCCACAAAGACTTTTAGTGGACAGTCTTTAACGGGGCTGGTTTGCCCACATGGATTACCTTACATCCATTAAAGCCTTTGTTAGTCGAAGCTTTTCAAAATATCATTGGTCATGAACATCCCCAAAATAATGTAAAACAGGGTAGGAGTCAGGTAAAATAACAGCTCTCCACCTTTAAAGAGTAATATTCTTGGTTGCTTTCCCTCTGGACTCCATTCTCTTCTAAGTAACTACATCCCAGAGCAACCCCCCCCCCCCCATCCACTTCCAATCCAAAATGGCCTCTCCATCACTTCACCTCCCATGTGGCCATCAGCCTTCAAGCCGCCGTTTTTTTACAGGTGCTCAGGTGTGGCGTCAGAGCTACAATGGCGGCTCCAGCCGGGTCAGCACCTTTGGCAGCTGTAAGCCCCCCGCAGTAAGGGGATTATTCAGTGTTTGGACGACACATGGTGATCTCAGCACCTCCTGATTGGATTGCAGTAATCCCTTTACACAGCCACAAAACCCTATTACTCTGGCATTAGTGGGGGGTTTGGGGGGGGTATGAATGAGTGCAGGTCATGTATGATGGTGTGCTTTGGATCATATATGTCTGTGCTCTCTGTATGTAGCTCTGTAGATGCTGCAGCAGCTGTATTCCTGTGTTTATACAGTAGAGCCGGAGCTGTGTGGGTGGACTGTTTCTGTGTTTGTGACCTTTATTTATGGATTGTGCCGTATATGTGTGTATTTTCCTTATGTTTGCCTTCTCTCGGTGTGTATTTGTGCGAATCTTTTGATGGATTTTGGACCTCCTGCTGTTGATAAGCGTCTGTGTGCAGGTGGAGGGTCGCAGCTTCCTGTTATATCACCGCTGCTTTTACCGGCTCAGGAGGGAATATAAGAGAGAGGCGATTCTAGAACGGGGGGGGAAAAGTGGCTTTGTGTGCATGCATATGTTTTTGCAGCTTTGAAGGATAAAACCTGTTATTTGACAGTGATCCTGTTGCTCATTGATACCTCAAAATAAAACCTGATCAGCTGTAAACGGTTAATGAAAAGCAATGACATAGTACAAACCCAGTCCTCTGATCATACCATGCCTGTAAGGTTTGCTTCAATCTGGATGTTTTTCAAATCTCAGCCAATTTCAATCAGTTCCAACTGATTTGTAGCATTAGAATCCTCTGAATGCATCCTATTATATATATATATATATATATATATATATATATATATTCATTTATATAGAGCACACTGCACACTGCCCTTATTTGGGCATCAGAGGGGGTGTATCTTTTTGCTGTTTAACCCCTTTTCATTACATTTTTTTTTCAATAATTGTTGCAACTTTTAAACCGTTTGTCACTTTTCACCCATTTTGCCACTCTTTAACCCCTTTTTGAAACTTTGCCAGGCTATTACTACTGTTGTTGCCTCTTAACCAATTTTTGATACTTTCTGCCTCTCTAACTCATTTTTTCAATTCTTTAGCCCATTTTAAACCACTTTTTTCATCATGTTTTATCCTCTTTAGGCCACTCTTTTATCCATTTTTGCCACTTTTCTTCTATTTTCCACTTTCTCACCCCTTGTCATTCATTTTTTACACTGTTTTTTGCTACTTTTAACTCATTTTTGATACTTTTTGCCTCTTTAACCCATTTTTTCCATTCTTAACCCCTTTTAAACCACTTTACCAGCATGTTTTATCCTCTTGGTTCCACTTTTCTTCTATTTTTGACCATTTTTGACCCCTTTTCATTATTTTTGCACTATTTTTTGACACTTTTAAACCCATTTTTCATACTTTTAACACTTTTTTCCTGTTTCACCACTTTTTCACCAATTTTAGTCCCTTTGTGCCACTCCACAACCCATTTCAGCATTTATCACCTATTATTTTTGTAACACTTTTACCAACCTTACCCCTTTTTCTATTAAGTATGACTGAAAAGTACATTTCCTTAAAAACAGGTCAAATGTGAAGTCATTCTCAAACTATTTCAATATAAATTATTCGTGGGATGGACTGCAAACATTTGAAGCAACAACATCTTCTTTTCCTCCTTTTCTAAATTTAATGATCTTTCGGGGACCGGACAGGAAGCTTTGGGGGGCCTGATATGGCCCCCGGGCCGCCAGTTGATGATCAGTGCTCTAAAAGATTCTTTCCACGCTACATCACAAGAGAAGATGTTCGTTGTGATGTGGATGAGAATTTGTGGCCCAACAGAGAGGAACGCCAGGAAGTGTAGGAAGACTGCGCTGTAACTCCTACAGCACTGCATGCACAGTTTTCCCTAAGGAGACTGTCGTATGTTCACATTACTACTTTTGTTTGTTTGTTTTTTTCTTTGTGCTGTGCAGGGCTGTCTTTTCCTTTCTGTATCGCAATGACATGGTCTGTCAACAAATCACAGTACAAACAGTAAAAGCGTAAATGTGAATCTTGTCCAGTCTCTTGAAATCAATCTCCCACATACACTAGGGTGTAAATTACAATTTACAATAACTGTCATCAAAACTTTATCCGTAGTTTACATCAGAACATCCTCCAGAGTACACTGCTATACTGACTACATGACTGAGTAATCTGTCTTATCCGTACACAGTGACACAGGGACTGGTCATTCTGATGGCACTGACACGTTCATTGACACAGATATTTACTTTTGAGAGATGGACTAAGGATTTTGAGCAGGAGACTGGCTTTTGCAGGTAATGCATGGTGTTTTGCTATTTGTACGAACTGTTTTGAGAAATGCACTTCCTGTTTTGCAAATGTCGAGGATGATTCGGGAAAATGTACCAAAGCGAGTGAGAAAAACTGTAAGAAGACAGTAGGGATGAATTCAGCAGGTTAAGGAGGTGATACCACCACCAGGGTGGAGGAGTTGGCAGGACTGAGGTTTGGGTGATGACAAGGGAGCAAATTTGTACATGTGTTTTAATCGTGATTTAATTTTTTTTAACTAGTTTATGTTCAGACCTTCAAAGAGGTCAGAACTGTCGTTGATGCATCCGTGAAACACTGAAGGAAACGAGGGCAAACAATTAGCGCTGTGTGACAAACAATATTTAAATAATTAAATACTCAGTGACTTCATGTTGATGGTGTTTAAAATCGACTCCTTCATTATCTTCCGGACGTGCCGCTGCTCCTCCTTCCATTTTTAACAAACTCCTCTCATTTTAGCAGAAAGCCATTAGGCCTTTTTTGGGAGCTAATTCTGATTAAGATCAGCCCCATTTGTAACTGCCACCATAAATCATTGCTGGAGCCATTTAAGGAGCTCATTTGCTTCCCTCATCCATTACAAACGATTGTACCATCCATATTTTGTGTGCTCGGGCCGCTGGTCCTGAAACTTCGAGGAAAACAGCGTTAAAGCGTCCACCTTCAGATTAAAACCAACCCAACAACACCGAGTCAGCGCCGTGGTTTCATCTGCCAACATCTTCTACCAACGCTTCATCAAAGTCAAATTATCTTCCTTGATTAACATTTTAATATCTCAGGTAACGGTCAGGATGGAAGTGGCTGTCGTTAAGAAAGTCCAAGAGTAGATTAAACTCGTACCTGCAGTGATTAAGACAGCTTTGGTGCAGATAAATGAGGACAACAAGCAGATTGGTCAGGGCTGTCTCTAATTAAAATATCCTTCTCTGTGCTGAGGACAGAGAGGTGACGAGAGGATGCTTATTCTCCACACAACTGTCCACATGCTCCAGGACTGCCTGCACCGTCCTGACTCTCTGTGGCTCCAAACCATCTGTGATAGAAACAAGACAAGAGAAAAATGCTGAAAAAAATACAGTGTGAAAGAAGGACCTTCCTGATTACTGCTGCAAGAGTCTCACAGTGCAACTTTTAACAGCTTTTCTCCTTTTGCCTCTTAATCCCATTTTTTCTATATTTAAAATCTCAGTATTTACACCCATTTGTTCCTGTTCTAACTCCTTTTCAACAGTTTTTCCTGCTGGTTTTTGGCATTTCCCCCCTTTTTGCCTCTTAAACCCGTTTTCTTTATTTAAAATGTTACACGCTGTGTGTCAGAGTTCCACCTTTTTGTTCCTGCTATTCCACAGTATTAATATTCAAATAACCAATTGATTGATGATCGATTATTGGACATTTATAAATCGATTCAGAATATTTCACCTCCACATCACGATGTATCTCAGAACCGTTTTTTTTCTCCCATCTCTCCTGTAAACCCCTTTTCAACATATTCTCTGCTGGTTTTTGCCTCTTCTTATCCATTTCTGCCACTTTTAAAGGACCATTTCACCACCTTTTTTAGCCATTTTTGCCATTTTAAACCCACTTTTATTCTGTTTTTACATTTTTAAGAAGACTTTATACTTTGGCATAAATAAATAGGAAAGATATTAGTTGCTTTGATAAGAGTGGTGATTATTAAAGCTGTTCTTTTAAATTGCTATCAATGGAGCATGATTTTGCTGGACCCCTAATATGGCTGGGCCCCAGAAACCCCCCCCCCCCCCCCCCCCCATGGACAACCTTGACTGCACACACCAGAACCTGAAGATGCTGAAAACTGTCAAAGCCACGTTTCTTTGTTTTCTGTTCTGACGTCACTGCTGAACCAAATGGAAGTGATTCTGAATGTTTGTCGACTGATGAATAGATGTCGTCCATCTTCAGCCTCTCTGAAGTTTTACTAAAACATTTTCATATTTCCACAGAGACTAAATCATTTCTATCTGATTCTTTTACACTGGATTTTGACATAAAAGATAAACTGTCTTCTTGAACATGGACTCATGGATATTGGCAGAGAAAACGTTCGAGATCCGCTGCCAACAAGAACGAATGTATCTCCAGCTCTTCTCAGTTCCTCTGCCGTGTTTTTCTCTTTCAGTCCTACATGGAGGATCACTTAAAGAACAAGGACCGCCTGGAGAAGGAGTGGGAGGCCCTGTGTGCCTATCAGGCAGAACCCAACGCCTCCACCATCGGCCTGAAGGACGGCAACGCCAAGAAGAACCGCTCCACTGCTGTGGTGGCATGTAAGTGACAAATCACCGCTGGTGTGTGTGTTGTCTTATCTCCGTCTCTTTTCACTGGTTTGATTCTGTCAGCCTGAAGGAGAAAGAAGTATCTGAGAGACTTTGATATGGTGAAGTGTTCAGGCTGTAAGATTTGGTGTTATGAAAGGAAACTGTTTACAAAAAAGTGGAAAAATTACAATAATTCTATTGAAGAGCAAGTGAGCCATTTATCAAGCTGGTTCTGACCACAACTAAGGTACTGTTTCAAAAAAGATCACTGCTTTTGAGGGGTTTGTTATCTTGAAAAATGGCCGCCATGGTTTTAATGAAAACGACGTTAGCATCTAAATGTATCTCTCCTAACCTCCAAATGTTTCATAATAGAACCAACAGGAGGTTATCTTTGGATTCAGTGTTAGATAACGAAACAAGCAAATATGAGGCGCTGATTCTGCTCCCGATAAAGACGGCACGCTCTGCATTTCAAACGTTGCACACAGGGGTGTAGCACGGGGGGGGGGCTGATTACCCGGGCCACAGTAGGAAGGGGCCCGTGAGAAACCCACAGTGAAAAGTGTGTTTGTATTTACTTTTCTTAGCGTTAAGTGCAGCGTTACTCAACCCTGCTCAACCAAAGAGGCAAGTTTTTGAAAAATACCTTTGCAAGAGCCACAATCTAAGTGATGAAAAGTGGCAATCAAAATAAGCTAAAGGTGACAAAAGCTGCAAACACTGGGAGAAAAGTGGTGAAAAATAATTTAAAGGTGGCAAAAAATTGTCAAAAATTAGAAAAAATCTGAAAAAAGTTCAGAAAAATTGCCAAAAATCAGAAAAACTGTGGGAAAGTGGGGGGAAAAATGACATTTAATTCCAAAAGGCAACTTTAATAGGCAAAAAGTGGGAAAAAAGGGGCAAATAGGGGCAAACACTGAGGGAAAAGTGGCAAGAATGGGGAGAAAAAGTGGCAATTAAGGGCAGAAAGTGGCAAAAATTGTAGAAAAGTGGGAAAAAAATGAGTTACAGGTGGCAGAAATGGTCCAAAAGTGGCAAAAAAAAGTGTGAAAGTGGCAAAAATGGTCCAAAAGTGGCAAAAAAAAAGTGTGAAAGTGGCAAAAATGGGCAAAAATCAGAAAAAAATGGAAAAATGGAAACTAAGTGGGAATTTAACTGCAAAAGGCAGCTTAAATGGAAAAAAATAGGCAAAAAGGGGCAAAAAATTGCCAAAGCAGGATAAAAGTGTCAAAAATGGGTAAAAAGTGACAAAAAGAAGCGGCTAAAATGGACTAAAAGCGGCAAACACTGAGAGAAAAGTGGCAAAAAAGGGCAGAAAGTGTTAAAATGGGTGAGCAGTGGTTAAAAAAATTAGTTACAGGTGGCAAAAAAGGTCCAAAAGTGGCAAAAAAATTTGTGAAAAGTGACTAAAATGGGCAAAAATCTGAAAAAAGGTAGGAAAATGGAAAAAACACATCAGGGAGTGGCAAAATGGGAAATCGGTGGCATTTAATTGCAAAATGGCAGCTTAAATGGGTGAAAAGTGGGAAAAAAGGCAAAAAAGGGGCAAAAAATTGCAAAAAGCAGGATGACAGAGTCAAAAAGACGTGGCAAAAACAGGAATAATGTTTCAAATTAAGACACAAAAAAGACACAAATGATCACAAAAGAGCCACACATTGAGTATCACTGGTTTAGTGTCATTATTGAATCAAAAGTGACTAAATGAATCGGTCAACAGACTGAAATTTGTATCAAACAGAGTAAAATACAATACTGGGGGCCCCTTCCTCCTTTAAAAATGTCCAAATGGTATAGTCCAGCACTGCAAAATAATGAGAGTAAATTATAAAGTAAAGTAAAAATATTGCTCATAAATGGGGAAATTATGGTTCAAAAATACATTAAAATGCAGTTTCTATGCTAGTTGGTTAAAGGGGCCTGTGTAATATTTTTTCTAGGGGCCCTAAATCCCTAGCTACGCCCCTGGTTGCACATGCGGTTTGGTTTCCTTTCCTGCAAAACTGAAAAACGTAAGGAATCAGAACTGGGACTGAGTGTCCTGTAACGGCATAATGTGTCATCAGGGTTGTTGCTAACATGAGGAGCAGACTCTGTTCTAAGAGTGGAGCTGTAATGGGCATTTTATAACATACAGGACAGTTCGTCCATAGTTAACATTCAGTTGGTGATCCACTTCTTAAATCTGGGAATTTATAAAGTATTTTCTCTTACGCTAAAATGTTTGAAACTCATCAGAACCACGTTAAGAGAAAAACTGATGGCCCAAAAGCTCCTTTTTGGTCTCTTCAGACCAAAGAACTTTCTTCCTCTTGCCCATGGAGTCTCCCACAGTCCTTCTGGTGAACTCTAGTCCAGATTGAATCTGAGTTTTCTTCAACAGTGTCTTTCTCTTTGCCACTCTCCCATAAAGTCTCTCCCTCTCAGCTGCTGAAGCTTGGAGCTCCTTCAGAGTAGTCATAGGTGTCTTGGGGTCCTCTCTCACTAGTCTCCTTCTTGCACGCCCACTCAGTTTGTGAGGACGGTCTGATCTAGGCAGATTTACACATGTGACATATTCCTTTATTTCTTCATGACTCCCCTGACTTTTGTTTTTCAATTACCTTTTCTCTGGAGTGTTCTTTTGTCTTCATGGTGTAATGGCGGCCATGAATACTGATGAACCTGTGACTGGACCTCCCAGACACATGAGTCTTTATTCTACAATCACTGAGACACATTCTCTGCTCTCAGGTGATCCTCATTTCACTAACTGTGAGACTACTAGTCCCGATTGCCTGGACCTCAGTTGAATAAAATCAGTCACTTTAAAGGGGGTGAATTTTTATGCAGTCACTTATTTTACATTTCATATTTTTATTTAATTGACAGTACTTTGTCAAAATCTGTTTTCACTTTGACATTAAAGAGGATTTTTGTAATTTTTTTGTCAAAAAAGTCAAATTATTTTGACCATCATTGATTTATAAAATCCATTAAAGGGTTAAAAATCCACTTTTTACATCATCTGGGCTGAAAGCCACCAGTTCACAAGGCCACTCCTTGAATCAGTACACCTTATTTGAATTATTTTTTAAAAATTTTTGTCACTGTAGTGGGACGGGCCTTTTTAGGGAGACTGCCATAGGTTTCACCGCCCAAACTGACCTCAGTAACATGGAATCTCCCCACACTCTGCATTTCCAGATAGGTAAGGCCAGCACCGCTAAGCTCCGCCCACATCTTTTCAGTACAACTCCTGGTTTCAACCTGATGACTTTGAAGCAGTCCCAGAATGTGCATGTGCACTGGAAGTGACGCTAGAGTGATGCATGTCCTGGGACCCCGTCAGGAGCTCGTGGATGTTTATTCACCAGTAAGTCTATCTCTGATTTTAAGCCCAGCTGGTGTTAAACTTTAAATTAGCGGTAACTTCCAGCTCCTCAGACTTCATGGTACGCTTAAACATCCTCCAGCTGCTGCACTCGGCTCTCTACCTCGTTGACCTCGCTCTCTCCACCTCTTGACCACACTCCCCACATACACTGAGCCCGGCGTCTATTATCAGAAGGCAGGAGCAGATGCAGGGAGCAGAAGGGTTGTAAATTAGTTTTCTATTAAAGCTCTCCTGCACCGACCTCATCAATGATTAAAATTTCTAAGCTTCTGTGGAAATAGCCCGTCTAAAAAAGTGCTGTCCCATTCTCTCCAGCGGGTCCGGGCTTAATGAAATCCAGGTTGTCAGCAGGGGAAAGCAGTTTGTCAGGAATAATTTGTGCTTCCTATTTGAAGCACCACTGGCTTTTTCTTCTTCTTCTTCTTCTTCTGAAAAAAAAGGAAAAACAACTTTTTGCCACTTTCACTGGAGGCTGGAGAGTTCAGCTCAGCCTCAGTAGAAAGCAGGATCATTTGTCCCTTCCAGAGTTTCCAGTGGGCCAGTGATGATGGAGGGCAGATTCTCCCACTGCTGAAAAGCTTTAGAATTAAAGGAGAATTACCCCTTTTTTAATATATATATATGCTGTGATGTGATCAACAGTCATCTATGGAGTTTTTTAACTGCTGTCAGTATTTTTACATCCCTAGGAGAGATTTCCACCTGCATGATAAAAGTTGGATACCTGGACTTAACAGATCACACATCTTGCTTCTGTAACACCTCTTAGGCTGTTTATACCAATGGTTCTCAACATTGGGGTCGGGACCCCACTGGGGGTCGCGAGACACTGAGAGGGGGTCTCCAGATGTCTTAACGAAACTAAGAACATTTCTGAATTACACTGTTGCTACTTTACACCAATTTTGCCAAATTTTCACCCACTTTTATCACTTTTTCCCACCAATTTTGCCAATTCAAACACATTTTTGCAACTTTAAACCCATTTTTGTCAATTTAAACCCTTTCCACCACTTTTTTTCTGACTTTTTTTGCCACTTCTAAACCAACTCTCTGTAGATCGTTGGCTGTTGACACATTATTGCCTCTTTTAACCCATTTTACCACTTTTTAAGCCACATTTCACAATTTGATATGCCCATTTCAGTTTCAGACTATTTCTGCCTCTGCTAACCTTTTCTTTTGCCAGTTTATATCAATTTTTATATTATTTCAACAAATTTCCACCTATTTTTGCCACTTTAACGCCATTTCAGCCACATTTGAATCTCCTTTTACCCCTTGATATGCCCATTTTTGCCTTTTTTTTCGCCACTTTATGTAATTTTTGACTCTTCTAACCCGTTTCTGCTACATTTAGTTAATTTCACCACTTTCCCCATCATTTTTTGCCATTATTAACCAATTTTAGCTATTTTTAATGTATTTTAATTCTGTTTTTAACAAAAAGATTTACATTTTTAAGAGGGCTACTTACTACACAAATAAATTAAAATGTGTGTCTTTGATAAGAGTGGTTATTATTCAGGTTTAATATTAAATATCAGCGCTTAACTTTACAGTGGACCATGATTACCTCGGCCAAGGAGGTTATGTGATCAGGTGGGTTAGTTAGTTAGTTTGTTAGCAACATAACTCAAAAGGTTATGGACGGATTTTGATAAAATTTTCAGGAAATGTCAGAAATGGCATAAGGAAAAACTGATTAGATTTTGGACTGATCTGGATCACCATCTTGATTCAGGAATTTTAAAAGGATTCTGTACTACTGGGAGACAGAGCTAATGGCGGAGGTCTGCGCTGTTAATGCTGTTAATGCCCGATCCCAGTGCAACCTGACAGAGCTTGAGCAGTTTCTGCACAGAAGAATGGAGTAAAATTCCAGAGTCCAGATGTTTGATCCTGATTGAGATCTATTCACACAGACTCAGACTGCAGCCAAAGGTGACTCTACTAAATACTGACTAAGGAGTGAGTATTTACGCAGTCACTTATTGTATATTACATATTTTTATTTAACTGACATTACTTTGTAGAAATGTGAGTACAGCCTATAAACAGGGCAAACAACCAGCTGATGAAACTGTTGGTCCACTAGATTTGTTTCTCTTCTGAAGTCACATTTGAGTTTCTGTGAGATCTCTGTGTCCTCATGTCTGTTGTCTGCAAAGTTTTTGAAGTCCATATCAGATTTGAAATCATCATCAACCTCTGTGATTTTCATAATAAAGGTGAATTGTCTCAGGTGTGAAGATATTGGGCAGTCTGAATAGGATGTGAGACTTCTTTGTAAGAGGAGGAGCTCTCAGAACTTTGGGAATCAGGCGAACAGAAAATCTTGTTCTGTTGTGTCTCTAGAATGAGCCTCAGTGGATTCTGAGCATGATCGAAGCATGTCCTAGCAGGAGGTTATAAACTCTTTAGGTCAGGGACACATCCTTACTCCGATCTGCGTATGGAGTTTCAGATCAAGGCTACAGTAAAGTTGTGTATGCTCAGCCTTTCCTCATTAAAATGCATGTACTATCGCCTCGGAGCGCTTGCATTCCTGAGACAAAACGCTGTGAATTCCTCTGTTTGTGTTCCAGATGATCACTCCAGAATCACCTTGAAGGTGGAGAACAGCCAAGGCAACTCTGATTACATCAATGCCAGCCCCATCGTAAGTACCTCCTCTGCATTCTAACTCCTCGCCGCCGCCGCTGCGCCGGCTCCCACAGTCCCCACGGGGCGTCACGGGAACAAAGGCAGCCTTCCGTTGTACAATCTAAATTTTGATGCAACGCTTGCTTAGCTTCAGCGGCAGCCCAACGCCAGTGTGTATGCTCTGCACCATGAATATTAATGATTGTTACAGCAAACAGCCCGGGCCTGTATTCGCTAAGGGAAGGCGTGGGAAAGGACATGCGCGCGGATCTCCACTCGCTTCTCGTTTGTGGAAACAAAATTGATCCGTGGGGTCTTGGGAAATGATTGTTTTTGACCTTGGGTTATGCTAATTTGACACTAGTTTGTGTTTACTGTTATGGTGTGCCGGAGTTGCTGGGGCCTTTGGTTGGCGCAGCACAGATTTCAGCAGCTCGCAGGAAGGAGAGGGGGGAAGAAAGAGCCATGTGCATTCAGTAAGTCAGTGTATCAATTTGGAAACCAGTGTTGGAATAGTAGGTTTATGTTTCCCTGGAGGCACATACAGTGGTATTCCATTAAAAGCAACAGAAACGCTATGCATTTCAAATCCGGGCTTCACACCAAGGAGTGTTTGAGTGTGTGTTCAAGTGTGCACGTGTTAGTGTTTGTGTGTCTGACTGAGAGGAAAAAAGGAATCAGAAGGATTTAAAACTGTACGGGAACAAAGGAACACGCTGCAACACATGTACCCACGCACACACTGGAACACACACTCGAGCACAGATGCAAAGGATGCACGCACTACACACACGCTCGCTCACTCAGATATGCTAACTGTACAAACTGAAGGCACATAGACACAACATTTAGACTTTTTACTGCCTATTTTCCAGTTAAAGTTGGCTGCATCCTCTGTGGTCTAAAAGGCTGTGATTATCACACGTGAAGCTACCAACATCACTGCACCAGACCTGAGGCCACTGAAAATTCACCACTATTCACCGTGCATTTCAGGCTCCTGCAACAGCCCTCAAAACATGCAGGAAGGCACTTCAGACCAAGCTAGCATCATCAGGTCATTAGTATCCCTTTAACCCTTTGGTGCATGTTGTCTACTTTTTCTAAACTTTGGAAAGACATGCAATACCATATAAATCAAAGTTTGCAGCTCTGGAGACCAGTTACCATTGTTTGGAAACGCTTTAACCCTTTACAGCAGGGGTGTCAAACTCAAGGCCCGGGGGCCAAATCCGGCCTGTACTACAGTTATACCCGGCCCGCGAGATCATATCATATTCTTTAACTGGCCCTAAAATATGAGGTCAGATTTCCTTCAGTATAAAAGTTTAAACTTAACCTTGATGATATCAAATATTATTAAGTCATAAAAATGTGAAAAATATAAAGAGTAAAAATAATAAGATTGAAAAAATCATTTGTGTTTTCATTTCATATTTTCAATTTTGCATAGCACAATTATGACTTCTATCTGACTTTTATCTTATGTTTTGAGCTTTTAATATTTATTATTTGGACTTTTTATCCCATATTTTGACCTTTTACATTTATTATTTGGACTTTATGCCAATATTTAGGCTTTTTCAATTTATTATTTTGATTTTTTTGTCTCATATTTTGACATTGTCAATTATTTTTTGATTTTTGATTATTTGAAAAATGTCATTTTTCACTACAAAAAAAAAAAAAAGTGAACTATTTTCCATAAAATTATTAGTGGAAAGATCGGGCTCTGGTGCTGATGAGAGTCTTGGATCGGTCAAAGATCAGCAACAAATTTGATTTGATTGCACATTTTTTTGTGGTGCCAGCTTTAACATTAGGACACCCTCTGGACACCTTTGAGGCAAAAATGTACACGTACAAAAAAACTGCTATTAAATCAGCATTCATCAATATTTTTCTACTTTTTTTTTTTCATAAATCTCTTTAACAACTTCAGAGTTGCTCAAAACCAATACAAATTCAATAATTCTCAGAATTTTAACCCTTTTAATGCCAGTTTGATTATATGAGAAATTTCAAATTTTTATACTGCAAAAAACACAAAAAGTGGATTATTTTACATAAAATAAATAGTAGAAAGATTGAGCTTTGGTGCCAATAAGAGTCTTGGATGGGTCAAAGATTAGCAACAAAATTGATTTGATTGCATCAATATTTTTTACGTAATTTTAGAAATACCCTCCTGACACCTTCGAGGCAAAAATGCCCCCATTGACTTCCATTAAAACCAGGTTTTTTTAATCTCACTGTCACTGCAGTGTAAAATCATGCATTCTTTAATGTCAGCATTTCAATGTGAAGAAGTCTAGTGAAATTTGACATTTTTACTGTATTCCACCAGATTCAACCATTTACTCATTGTAGGACCATGCACCAAATTCTTGTATTTTTGCCCGTTATATTACGGAGATTTTTGTGTAAGTTTAAAAGGGTTAAAATTCTTAGAATTATTGAATGTTTGGTAGTTTTGAGCAGGTCTTAAGTTGTTAAAGAGATTTATTAAAAAAAAACTAGAAAAAAATAATGATGAATGCTGATTTAATGGCAGTTTTTTGTACATTTTTGCCTCAAAGGTGTCCAGAGGGTACAAAATTCATTGAGAGAGTATGAATGACATTTATGAGTAAAACATGTTGGATTTCAAAAATTTAACTAGAAAAAAAATGTTCCTGTAAAAATTCATGCCACAAGCTGTAAAACTGAGAAAATGATCACAAATTTAAAAAAAAGTTGAGAAAAATGGCCAAAAAGGCCTGAGGAGGGCACAAGGGTTGAAGGAGCAGTTGTCATACAATCAGCCAGATGTAGTTTAAAATCGTGTGGATCAGCTAAAGTACATAATTAGCACCACTGTAAATGTTACATGCTCAGTTTCTCATTAAATATTAGTCTAGGAAGCCCCTGTCTGAGATTTATCTGGCACCAGCAGCTGGAGTTTACAGCTAACGTTTGGTACTGGATGGACTTTAAAATGATGATGATTTTCTACAGATAGGGTCGTTGCATTCTCATCAAAATCCTGCAAGATTTAAGATTATCCTTTTGCATAGTTTGACGTGCACTCTGTATGTTTAATTGCATTTGCGCCAAGAATGGGTTGGTTTTAGAGTAGCTTGTTAGCCATAATTTCCTTAAAACAATCTGACCCATCTAAGAGGCCCAAAGTGCCCCATGCATACATAATCAGCTGCACAAACTTACTCCCCAACACAATCAATCACTGAGTTTCTCCTTCAGGACACACGCAGAAAGCCCAAAACAAACTCAATCGTTTCCTCAAACACTCCCTTAGACATAATCAATCACCCAACTGCCCATCAATCATGCATACACACAATCAAACACCCGCTTACGCTCATCAAGGTGCATGTCATGTGCAGATAGCAGCGAGTTTAAATCGGCCTCACAGCTTTTATTGACAGTTAAATCGACTTTGTTTGATTAAGGACTTAAAAGAGTCACACTGAATGAAATGGAAAAGACTGCAGATCACGGAGCGCCTGTTAAACTTTACAGCACGGTGAAAAAAAGTCGCTTCCATTGAACTTTGAGAATTTTGTTGCCTATTTAAATAAAATTAACTTTCAGAAGGAGGCGGATACAGAGGACAAACAAACAAAACCGGCAAATTAAATCGCAGAGCAAGAAAAGCAACCTCTGTGTTCTGTGAGGTTAAATGACTGCTGTTGTCCACGGATTCAGGAGGCTTTGAAGAAAACAATGTAGGAGCTGTTTCTGATTTGAAATAAATAATTTTGCCTCCGCAAAAACAACACAGTTAGTAGTTAGGGAGAGAAACAAACAAGGTTTTCCACTCAAGAGAAAAAAGATTTTTTTTTGGAGACACAAAAGCTGAAAGAAACTGTCTGATGGAGCTTCATGCACAGCGGCACCGCTACGATTATTATTCCAGGGCATGTAGACACCTTTATCTTCAACGCTTTCACATGCACACACACAATCACAGCGACTGAGCAAACAAGAGAGACTAAGAGAGAGAAAGAGACCCCAGTTTATGCATGCATTAACACGGAGCGGCATCTTTTCTGGCTGGAGCCTATCCCAGCTGTCATTAGGCGAGAGGTGGGGTACACCCTGGACTGGTCGCCGGTCAATCACAGGGTACAGGTACACTCACACCTACGGCCAATTTAGAGCCACCAGTTAACCAAACAAGAATGTTTGTGATCTGTGGGAAGGACCCAGAGTACCCGGAGAGAACCAGCGCATGCGGGGGGAGGAGATGCAAACCCCAGGAATCAAACCAGGAACCCTCCTGCTGTAAGGGAACAGCGCTAACCCCTGCACCGCCATGCAGCCCGGGATCAGATACCAAGATAATCATACTGAAGATGGTTTAATAACTAATAAGTCAGACTTTCATGGACAGGACCAGCCAAGGGTAGAATGGTTTCCACTTAGGGGACCTCAGAGTTTTATCTCTGCTCTTTGCAGACGATGTTGTTCTATTAACTCTCAACCCTGCTCAACTAAAGAGCCAAATTGTTGAAAAATACCTTTGCAGGAGCCACAATCAAGGTGGTGAAAGGTGGCAAAAATGGGTAAAAGTGACAAGAAAATAAGTCAAAGGTGGCAAGAATGTTAAAAAGCGGAAAAATGTGGCAACTAGAAAAGCACTTGGAGAGCGCAGACCTCCGCCATCAGCCCTATCTCCCAATAGTGAAGAATCCTTTAAAAAATTCCTGGAAGGTGATCTGAATCAGTCCCAAAATCTAATCAGTTCTTCCTTATGCTATTTCTGACATTTCCTGAAAATTTCATTAAACTCTGTCTATGACTTTTTGAGTTATGTTGCTAACAAACTAACAAACCCTGCATAAAGTGACAAAAATTAGATAATGGAAAAAATTATCGAAAGAAGCAAAAACATATTAAAACTAGACAAGCACTTGGAGAGCGCAGACCTCCGCCATCAGCCCTATCTCCCAATAGTGAAGAATCCTTTAAAAAATTCCTGGATCCAGATGGTGATCCGGATCATTCCCAAAATCTAATCAGTTCTTCCTTATGCCATTTCTGACATTTCCTGAAAATACCTTTAAAATCCGTCCATGACTTTTTGAGTTATGTTGCTAACAAACAAACAAACTAACTAACAAATCCTGCCGATCACATAACCTCTTTGGCAGAGGTAATAAATGGTAAGCAGGCAAACAGGCAAAAAGCAGCAAAAAAGGTGGGAAAATTTGCAAAAAGTGGCAAAAATAGGAGGAAATGCGACATTGAATGGCAGAAGGCAGCTTAAGTGAGTGAAAATTGGCAAAAAAATTGCAAAAGAAGGGGAACAATTGCAAATAGCAGGTTAAGAGAGGCAAAAACTGGTGAAAAGTGCAAAAACGTGATAAAAACTGTATCATTATAAGGAACAAGCTGATTAATGTGACTTGCAATCAGTGTTAATTTTGGCAGCTATTTTTAATTTCAGTTTTTATTTTAGTCTTTAAATGAAATCCATTTTAGTTTTTGTCCCTTTTTAGTCATTTCTACCCTTTTAGTTTTAGTTGACAAAACTCAAAACATTTTAGTCTAGTTTTAGTCCATAAAAAGTCCTCATATTTTAGTCTTTACTTTTAGTCCAAGCATTTATTTTCTTGCCTAAATCTGGTACCAAATCATGGTAGTGTGTTCTCTGCTAAACCTGGGGTCCCTACTTTCTACAGCTGAGAGGCAGAATAGATACAGATGCATTGTTTTTAGACAGATTTACCCACAGTGGAGAAATATCACAGATTTTAAATATCCGATGAAAACTAAAATACATTTTAGTCTAGATTTAGTCATGGAAAAAAGGCTGTCGGCAAACGTTTTTAGTCATAGTTTTAGTCGACAGAATTTACACTGCTTACAATGGATAATTTCTGAAGTCAAAATGTCCTTTTTTTAGGTTTTTGGGGTGAATAATACTTCACATTGTACTTCAAATCATCACAAAAGAGCCACACGTTGAGTATCACTGGCGTAAAGGATCACGGCGGCGGCACCAGTGGTTGTAGAAGTTGTTTAATTATAAAACATGCAGATAGCTGTTGATTCAGTCGACAGCTAGTGGTTTAAAGGCGTCAGTCTGTCACACAATCACCGTAACCCCCGCTGCGATGTCAGGATGTAGTAACAGACGACTCCATCATGAAGCTTCATCTCCACGGCTAAGATAAATTTATGTCTTCATCCCTCCAAAGAAAAGAGCCAGAACAGGATAATTGCACTTTTCACATCCTCGTCCATTGTTCCTCAATCAGGCAGTGTATTGGTGTATGAGGAGAGAGAAAGGCAGTCGTCCTCACTGACACTCATGTCGGGGTGTCATTAATGGCAGGGTTTAATCCTGCAGACAGTCAGAGATGTCACAGAGCAGTGTGTGTCCACAGTGATTAAAAAGGAGACAAAGAAGGGAGAGAGGGAAACAGACGTCAAGTGTCTGTCTCTCTACTCCACCAACTTTCCTCCTCACAACTTTTCTGTCTACGTCTTGTTTGATCTGTGTCAGTTTGTACCGCCTCAGCTGTCTTTCTCTCTGGATCTTTCTCTCTAATTTCCCTGACCATGCCACTGCAGTTCACCCAGGAAAGAATCATTTATCCTTTCAGATTGATTATTCTGCATCTCCTCAGTCTTGGAGGAGCTCAGGGTTTAACATCAGAATTTCATTAATGTAGATGATCAGAAAATGCATCGTTTCAGTTTGATTGAAGCATGATTGCATCAGCTTTGGATGGAAAAACACCTTAACTTTAATTATATATACACATAAAATCAGTTTTACCAGACAGAACAGGCACAGCCTGGTCAGCAGCTCTCACATGTCTTATTTGTCAAGTTTACCCTTTGTAAGAATTTTGTTTCCTAAGAAATCTTAGGGTGCTTTCACACCTGAGGGGTGTAGATAAGGTAGCTTTTATCTCTGACATCTAGTGTAGCTTCTACTGACTGCTGGGCTTAACTCTACAGAGTGCACCAAGTGTAGCTTACACCGCTTTCCACATTATTGAGCAAATGACATTTTTCTCTTATTTTCCTGAATATTAATGCAAATGACAGTCAGAACATTTTTCAAGTCATCAGCCGTTAGAGCATAATTCAAATGTTTTTGAACAAACTTCATAATGATAACCATTATTTTTTTTTTAAATAAAAACCTCAAAATGCACTGTTCCACATTATTATGCAAAACAGAGTTTTCAAAGATTTTATAGGTTGTAAAGAACTGAAAATGGTCATGTGTTGAATCTGCAGCATTAAGAGGTCATATTTACTGAAATCAAAGCTATTTCAATCAAAAACATCTTAACAGGACAAGTTCCATGTTAACATAGGAGCCCTTCTTTGATATCACCTTCACAAATCTTGCATCCATTGAACTTGTGAGTTTTTGTAGAGTTTCTGCTTGAATTTCTTTGCAGGATGTCAGAATATCCTCCCAGAGCTGCTGTGTTGATGTGAACTGCCTCCCACCCTCATAGATCTTTAGCTTGAGGATGCTCCAAAGGTCCTCAGTAGGGTTAAAGGTCAGGGGAGGATGGGGGCTACACCATGAGTTTCTCTCCTTTTATGCCCATAGCAGCCAATGACACAGAGGGATTCTTTGCAGCATGAGATGGAGCATTGTCATGCATGAAGAAAATTTTGCTACAGAAGGCACTGTTCTTCTTTTTGTACCATGGAAGAAAGTGATCAGTCCGAAACTCTATATACTTTGCCGAAGTCATTTTCACACCTTCAGGGACCCTAAAGGTCCTCATGAATCTGGCCCAGAACATGACTCTGCCCCCTCCTTGCTGGCGTCACAGCCTTGTTGGGACATGGTGGCCATCCACCAACCATCCACTACTCCTCCATCTGGACCATCCAGGGTTGCTGTTTGAAGACTGTTTGAAAATGAGTCTTGATGTATTTCTGGGCCCACTGCAACCGTTTCTGCTTGTGAGCATTGGTTAGGGTCGGCTGAATAGTAGGTTTATACACGACTGCAAGCCTCTGGAGGATCCTACACCTTGAGGTTGGTGGGACTCCAGAGGCACCAGCAGCTTCAAATACCTGTTTGCTGCTTTGTAATGGCATTTTAGCAGCTGCTCTCTTAATCTGATGAATTTGTCTGTCAGAAACCTTCCTCATTATGCCTTTATCTGCAGGAACCCGTCTGTGCTCTGGATCAGACACTAATGTCTTCACAGTACGATGATCATGAAATATGGCATGTTTTCATTCCTTGTCCAAGGCATTACACTATCTGACACTTTTCGGCAGCAGAGATCCTTTTTGTTTCCCGCATTGCTGAAACCTGTGGCCTGCTTAATAATGTGGAACAGTGCATTTTGAGAGTTTTATTTTTAAAAAATAACAGTTGTCATTATGAAGTTTGTTCAAAAACATTTGAATTATGCTCCAACAGCTGATGACTTGAAAAATACTCTGACCGTCATTTGCATTAATATTTAGGAAAAATAAGAGAAAAATGTCGTTTGCTTAATAATGTGGAAAGCGGTGTAGAAAGATCGTAGCTGCGCCCGGGCTGATTGCACGTTCATGTGAACGTTTGCTAAGAGGTACACACCTACGCCTGCTCCATCCTTAAAGTGAAAGTCACACCCAGGTGTAACTCAAACAGAGCTTAGGACCAGCTGATGCACAGGGTAGAACTTTAAGTCAGTAGTAATTGGAGCTCTTAGTTGGATGTCACCATATACGACCAGCTGGTGAACTCGGCCCCTTGGAGAAGTTGGAAGAAACGAGTTGGTGTTCTCTTTGTGGCCCGGTGTAGTTGGATATAAGGAGCTTAAAAATGTGGTAGAAGTACAAGTGTACAAGGATCCAAGTTCACTTTACCCTAAAGTTCTGTCGCAAGGATACTAGACTTCTGTGTTGAGTCTAACCTCCAATTTCCACATACGGCGACCACGCCGCTATCTACCAGCGAATCGTACTGCTGAGCAAATCGCTCCCTCTCTAGTCTATCAGAGCAGTTCAACAGCCGGTGCTCCAGACCGGTAGTAGTGCATTCCTGGAGCACTACTTTGCTCCACTTCGTTTCAGATACGCTGCAGGTCTATTTTCAGCACCGGCTGCTGTCAAACCGTGTCAATACCCGTCGATCAGGAAGCTCCGTAAAGGAAGTCACAAGAGTAGAATATCCGGTTCTTTCAAACTACAACACAACGTACGGACTCCTGATCGTAAGTCATCACTATATGAACGTCATGTCTCATCCTGCAGCGAGAGCAAAGGGTCACCGAGAGGTCAGTGGGTCACGGAGCTACAACGGCGCCATTGAGGAGGAAAAGTTAACTTTTGAGGATGTTTAGCAAAAGAATTTTACATAAAACCACAGATCCTTTCAGCATACATTAACCCTTAACTTCCTAATGGACTCACCCACTGGTGGAAGCAATAATATCATGGACTTATACCAGAAAGGATGATGAAATAACCCCAAAACCCTGCTGACCAGGGTTGCACTCTAGACTTGCTTCCAGTGGGCGAGGTCGCTCACCTTCAGTCGGAGTAAACCCGTGGCGCTTCGGTGAGCGGCGCAGTCATCCTATGAGAAATTGCGGGTAAGCCTTAGCCATGCTGTAGCGGCCTGTGCCACTTTGAGGACTACTCGTACATAAGAGTGTCATTAGTGGTGCTCCACCTAAACGGTACTTTGCAGTGCCATACGAGGCCAGTTCCCAGGGTATTAAGTTAGAGCTGATGAATGTTGATCCAGTCAATCATACTGCAGTTACTGCAAAGAAGAAGAAGAGGGGGCATCAGAGGAGATATAAATGTATGTTTTGCACTCATTCAGTGACTGACAGAGACAAGGATGAGGAAATGAATGTCGATATTTTCAGATGTTGGCCAGCAGATTTGACTGGTTTTATTGTCATTTGCATCCATTTTTCTCACAGCTCTTTTTGACTTATAGGAACATTTTTGAGGAGGTGCACATCAGCTATGCATGTGGACCTGTGCACAGGGTTCAGATCTGTGCATGTTTATGGCTCATGCTAAGGCATAGCTTTACTCAGAAGAATAAATCAGTCTCCTGTCTATTCAAACACCATCGTCTCTGCGTAGCACATGAGCATTTCATGGTCTGAGCTGCACGAGATGTGGAAGAAGGAAGACAATCACTCAAGGCCTGGGGGCCAAATCTGGCCCTTGGTACAATTATATCCGGCCTCGGAAGATGATCTCATATTGGTATTATAACTGTCCCACCAGTATGAGGTCTGCAGATTTACTCCATCATAAGTTGTCAAGCCATAAAAATCTAAACAAGTAAAGTTAGAAAGGTTTTATAAAACTTCCAGAATGTGGGGAAAGGAATTCATTTGTGTTTTTACTTTATACATCACATTTTTATCTTTTAGATTCCAATTTTAAATTTTGAGTCATATTTTTACTTTTTCATCTCCTTATTGTGGCTTTTTAATCCCATATTTTGACTTTTAAACTAATGATTTAAATTTTTTCTCATATTTTGACATTATAAATAAGTAATTTTCACTTTTTATATCATATTTTGACCTTTTAAACCCCTAAATTTAAATTTAAGTCGTATTTTTAACTTTAAAGTCATTGTTTTGAATTCTAGCTCATATTTCGACATTTTCAACTCCTAATTTTGCCCTTTAAATTCATGATTTTAATTTTGTTCTCCTATTTTGACATTTTAAACAATATATTTTTACTTTTTATATCATATTTTGACCTTTAAACTCCCAATTTTAAATTAAAGTCATTTTTGTAACTTTTTAACTCATCAATTTGAATTTTATCTCATATTTGGACATTTTCAACTCCTATTTTTGGCTTTTTAATCCCATATTTTGACCTTTTAAACTTGTGATTTTAATTTTTTCTCATATTTTGACATTTTAAATAATTCTTTTTATTTTTTATACTATATTTTGACCTTTTAAACTCATGATTTTAATTTTTCTCATATTTTGACATTTTAAATACACAATTTTTAGTTTTTATATCATATTTTGACTTTTAAACTCATTATTTAAGTTTTTTCCTATATTTTGACATTTAAATTTTTTTTTTTTAATTTTTGTATCATATTTTGACCTTTTACACTCCCAATTTTGAATTTAAGTCATTTTTGTAACTTTTAAAGCCATTGTTTTGAATTCTAGCTCATATTTTGACATTTTTAACTCCTAGTTTTGGCTTTTTAATCCCACATTTTGACCTATCAGACTCACAATATCAAATTTTAAGTCATATTTTGACTTTTAAACTCGTTATTTCAAATTTGATCTTGTATTTTTACCTTATAAACATATGATTTCAACTTTCTCCTCATACATTTGCTCTTTAAAAACATTATTTTTCTATTTTCAATATTGTTTTCTAAACTTTTGAACTAATAAATTGGCATTTTTATCTCAGATTTGCAAAATTTCTAGAGGATTTATCATCAGTGCTGGGGTTTTTCATATTTTATTACTGGTGAAAATGAGGTTGACAGTTATGGTTAAACGTTGACCCTGTTAGGCTCTCAGGTTAGACCTAAATACAGAATCCGGCCCCTGCTGCGACTGAGTCTGACACCCCTGCTCTAAAGCATCAGTTGTAACTTGCAGGATGGACTCCACCGTCCACAAAGAGCATAAACAAGTGTTGACATGAGTGTAGTTGTTTCCTCCTCTGTCTTCTTCTTGGCAGATTTGCAGCCCAACTACATGCATACCGCCACCTACTGTCGAAGAATGCATTTGCATGTTTGAAGGGCAGAGAATGAAAGCAGACCAGCAGGGGAGAGGAAATCTGGTGAATGGAATAAAACAATTACTCCTAATGTGAAAAAGCATGTAAAACAGACCCAGATGAAATGAAATATACCTGTAAAGATTGTCCACCTCCCTCTGGACACACACTGTCTAGTACACCAGTGTGACCCTCTGGCAAACCACCTTCAGACGTCTCAAAAGTACACTTTTGCCTCCAGCTATATTCTCGCTGAGGCTGGACTGCAGCTGCGGATGTTTTAATGAGCGAACCTCGGCGGTAACAAGTCACCTTTTCTCCTTCTGAGCTCCCACATTTGAAGTTCATTAGAAGTGCATTGTTGTTTGGCATTCAAAAGGGGAACAAAGGACCATTAAAGACAATTTTGTTCAAGGAAAAGCCCCAGAAATTATCTGTCTTGCCTCTGTAATTGCTTGCAGCTAAATTGGTCTAGCCAATTATTACATTTACCGTACAATTTGCATGGTAATAGGCAGGGGTGTCACTCACTTCCTTGCAACTTCACCTCACAGTCAGCTCTTCTTTTTTTTTGCTCTCAACGCCCACGCCATCGTCTGAAATTTCCATTAAAGTAAGACGAAGTCTAGCTGCTGAAAAGTCTCACCTCCTCCACCGTGAAGCTCCCAGCTGTGACTAGAAGAACACGGACAGATGGTATATTCCTGCAGTTTAACACATTTTAAGATGCAGATTGGGGTTTTTGTAGGGAGGAGGATCAGGGTCAGGAGAGGTTTTTCCTCTGCAGGATGACACATTTCATGGTAATGCATGTGCTGTCTTGTTGCATGAGTTGAATCAGTATATCACAGTGCACTGAGGTTTATTATTACAGGCTGCAGAGCACTAAATCAACACTGTGCTGCTGTATGCTGAGGTAAATCGGCCCGCCTTGACCACTCAAAGATGATTTCATTTTTATGCTTTTATTTATAGGGCTATTATCGCTTCATCGCGCTCTCTATTCTCTCATTGTAATTGTTTATGCACTCAGCCTACTTTTCCTGGAAATAGACGTGAAAAACTCACCAAATCTGACACAGACTTTAAAAATGAACTTCTTTTTTAAGGAACTAAAGAAGTTCAGAGACAGAAACATGAAATGAAGAAGTTTTGCCAGTGAGATTTTCTAATGATAAGAATATGATTCTCTTAATCTTCTCATAAATGCAGTAAGATTTAATCTGGCCCAAAAAAAACCCCCTTTGTTTTCACTTGAATAAATGTACTTTTATCACGATAACTCCAGTAAGGCTGAAGTCACTTAAAATGGATCTGTGCTGTAATCCAGGGGTTCTCAACCTTTTGAGCCCGTGACCGCCAAAATAAAGGTGCCAGAGACCGGGGACCACCTAAAGGTGGTTGAACACAGCCATGAACATTCAAGAATAGTCATGTGGAGACAAGGCTGTCCATTATGGGGGATAAAAGGGAGCCAGCCAAACTGGGGGCCCATGGAGGTCAGCTAAATCATGGTCTATAGTAAAGTTAAGCTGTGATACAGACTTTATATTTAACTGAAAAAATAAACACTCATCCATGAAACAAGTCTCTTATCAAATCGTTTATGTTAGATATAGCCGTCTTGAAAATGTATATCTGTTTTGTTAAAAAAAATAAATCAAAATTGGTTTAAAAAGTTGAAAAATGGGTTAAAAAAATAGCAAAGAAAATACTGGAAAAGGTGGTGAAATTGGATCTTAAATTGGCAGAAATGGGTTAGAAGTGGCAAAAATTATATAAGAATGGAAAAAAATTACTGAAAGGGGAAAAACGGGCCTAAATAGTGTTAAAAGTAATTAATGTTACTTGCAATGGATAATATCTGAGCTTAAAAAAATTCCCTTTTAAAGATTTTTAGGGTTTTTTTTTTAGGGAATAATATTTCAAACTAGAAAGCACTCAGAGAGCGCAGACCTCCGCCATCAGCCCTGTCTCCCAATAGTGAAGAATCCTTCAAAAACATTCCTGGATCCAGACGGTGATCAGGATCACTCCCAAAATCTAATTTACCGATTACTCCCTCCTGGTGGGGTGGAGACACGGTGAGGCAAAGCATTGGCTTCGCTACGTGTGGACTGTCATGGCAGAGGGTGAATGTTCCTCTATTCCTCCCAGCATTGTGAATATTCTCACTACAATTCGCTGTCTTTCTCTCTGTTACGCTCCGACTTGTCTCCTCAACCAGGCGTGCGTCTTTCAAACTCTATAAAATCAGTTCTTCCTTATGCCATTTCTGACATTTCCTGAAAATTTCATGAAAATCCGTCCACAACTTTTTGAGTAATGTTGCTAACAAACAAACAAACTAACTAACTCACTAACTAACTAACCCACCCGATCACATAACCTCCTTGGCGGAGGTAATTAAGATATAAAAGAGCCACAAACCATCACAGATGAGCAATGTTGCTTCAGAGAAACTCTCTTTATTTGTACAGTTTAATAGTTTGGTTGTGGCTCCACTCTACGCAGACTTAAGTCACCTGTGAGGGGATTTATTGAGGTTAAACTGATGAAGAATGGCGGTGCTTTGACAGCAAGGAGATGCAGCCAGCACGCGGCAAACTCGTGCCTTGTGTGAAAGCCGCATTAAAACACACAGCCAGTCTGAAAGCAGTTTAAGAATTAAGAACGTTTTTATTTTTCATGCTTTGAATGCTTGCCGTGGTCATAACCAGCTCTAAACATGGCTCTTTGGGAAACCTTTCTCTGTGCAGAAATCCCCGCTGGACTCCAAGGGGAGCTCATCGCTGTTGCAAAGTTGCGACCAAAATTCTGGACATTATTTGACAGACCGGATGTATTTGATGAAAAATAGCCACGTTTGGACCTCAGACACAGCGACATGGGACAAAGAGACTCAGGACGAGCATGTTTCTAAAGTTTAGAAGCACCAGCCTAAAGCATCGCCTGCTGTGTGCTGTTTTACTCTAAACAGAGCCGTATTGTTCTATACCAGGGGTTTTCAAAGCGTGTGAGAGTGAGCCTCCCCTAAGAAGAAATCATTCATTCGGTGGACCCCCACCCACAAAAAGGATTCAAATTTTTTTAAAAATGAAACAGCATTTCAAACATTTTTGTCTAATCTTTAAACATTTTAAACATCAATATATTTTGGATATTTTGGTTTGCAAATGTCCTTAAACATCTGCTTTTCCCTCTTATTCAGTTATAATGCCATTAAATACCACTTTTTCTTTTTTTTTTTTGGCCATTTTAAAATTCTTTTTACCCCTTTTTCCTCATTTTTTCCACTTTTATCCCATTTTTGCCCTTTTTATACTTTTTGCCTATTCAAGCTACCTTTCATCATTAAATATCCTTTTTGTCCAAATTTTTTTGCTCATTTTTGTGACGTCTTTTTGCCACTTTTTCCCAAGTTCTGCAACTTTTATCCGTTTTTTTGCCCTCTTTTTTATTACCGTTTTTTGCAACTTTTTGTCCATGTAAGCTACCTGTTGCCATTAAATATCACTTGTTTCCTTTTTCCCCAATTTTTGCCTCTTGTTTTTGCTATTTTTTCCCATTTTGCCCTTTTACACATTTTTTTGCTACTTTTTGCCTATTTAAACTACCTTTTGCCATTAAAGATCCATTGTTTCATCTTTTATTGCCCATTTTAGCCACTTTGCCACTTTATTCCATTTTTGCCCTTTTTCACCTTTTTTGCCACTTTTTACCCAATTTAATTTAGCTTTTGCCATCAAATAACACTTTTTCCCACATTTTTGCCCATTTTGACACTTTTTTTTTTTGCAACTTTTTACCTTTTTTGCCACTTTTATCCCATTTTTGCCCTTTTTCACCATTTTTCTCCAAATTTTCACCCATTTAAGCTACCTTTAGTCATTAAATACCACCTTTTTCCCTAGTTTTTGCCCATTTTAGCCACTTCTTTTCACCACTTATCCCACTTTTGCCTTTCTCACCATGTTTTTGTCACTTTTCAACCATTTAAACTACTCTTTGCCATGACATACCACTTGTTTCCTCTTTTTTGCCCATTTTTGCCACTCTTGACTGCTTTTTGCCCATTTTAGTCACTTTCTACTCCTTTTTGTCACTGACCATTTGTCCACTTTTTCTCCCCATTTTCGCCCCTTTTCACCCCTTTTTTAGCCTTTTTTACCATTTTTGCCACCTTTAACCTATTTTTATTGCTACTTCAAACTGTTTTTGCCTCTTTTCACCTCTTAGATTGTGGCTCTTGCAAAGGTATTTTTCAACATTTTGGCTCTTTGGTTGAGTAATACTGCTCTATATCATAGTCCCTATTGTAAGTATAAGTCTATCCATTTTGATCAGTGCACAGCAGAGGTTAGCAAAGCATATCACCTTTTTTCTGGTTTATGGTTCTGCGCCTCCCCTGAAGCTCTGTGGCGCCCCCTAGGGGAGGCCCACCTCACCCTTTGAAAACCACTGGCTTAAACAGAGCCATGTTGTTCTACATTCTTCTCATGCTGAATTGAAGTGAAGCTGATAATGAGACTCTAAGAACATAAACTCAAAAAAGCATTTATAGACTAGTAAAATCAACTCAGAAGACTTTAGTGTAACTTTACTTCTCTCAGCAGCCGTCACCACCTCCTTCCTTTTGAAAGAAAATTGGCTTGATTCCGTGTTTTTGCATTAGCTTGGATTTCAGATCTGGAGGAAACAAACACTATATAATGTATGCTGGGTGTGTGGTCCTGAGCCAGCATGTAAACTCATATCGAGGACTGACTTTATTTTGTTGGGTACCTTTTGGCAACTATTTTCTGCAATTAGTGCTTCCATTTTGTCTCGCCTTCAGAAAATAGAGGTCTATTTTAATTTCAGTGCATTTTATATGAAACCAGTATGCATAGGTTGGATATGGAGTTGTTTAGAATGAGTTTCTTTAAAAAAAATGGTTCAGATTTGACCTCCATCTTTTCTCTCTCTCCCCTCAGATGGATCATGATCCCAGAAATCCCGCCTACATCGCCACCCAAGGCCCCCTGCCCTCCACTGTGGCTGATTTCTGGCAGGTAAGAAAACCCAGCACATGCACGCTCACACTGGTGAACAAAAATCGATATGTTCTCCTCTCTAAAACAAGAGTTAGCCGAGTTTTATTAGTGCAGCGAGCCACGCGGGAGTGCAGCTTGTTCTATGGATGTCGTTATTAATCTCTCCTTCACTATCAGGCTCTCTGCCCAGCAACGCCACACACCTACACACCTACACACTTGCACACCTACACAGCTACAGTGAGCGGAGTGGAGTGGGACACTTTGTTAATGCAGGGAGGGACAAACACTTTCCCCACTGTCCCAGATGTTGGATTGGGTTTGAATGTGAGAGCAGGAGATCGATAAGTTATTCCGGCCCATCTTGGCGCTTAAATGTGTGTCGAGGGGGACAATAGGGGAGCGGTGTGAGCGGAGGAAAGGTTGCCGTGTCAAACATGCTGTCCTCCCAGAGGAGCTGGTTACCATGCAGGCTGCAGACAGAGACGTCACAGGCTCTAGTGCTGAATACAGCTAAGACTAGAGCTGCCTGCATCAGTGCATTAATCACAATGAGACTGAGGTCCAAAATGAACACATTAAATATTTACAATCAATTTAATAGCTATTTGCTGTTTTACAGCTGTAGGGATGCTTACAGCTGGATGCTACTCTCTGTAGCATCCTCCTGCTTTGACAGTGATGTAAAAATGTCCACCACTGCTTTTTAACCCTCAGGCATCACTTTCATTTACTACCCTTTAAAGTCATTACGGACAAAATGTCCACTTAAAAAAAACTGCTATAAAAACTTCACAGATTAATACTTTTTCTGCTTTTTTGCACAAATCTCTTAAACAACTTCAGCTGTGCTCAAAACTACCAAACATTTAACCATTTTGAGGATTTTAACCCTTTAAATGCCAGTTTTATTACTTCAAGTCAATGTTGTTTTTGATGAAAAAAGCAAAAAAAAAAAAAAAAGTGATATCTTCCTTAAACCAAATGCTGGATGGCAGCTTGGATATGTCTATGCTTAGCCAAAATATTGACTTTGATGCATTTTTAGTTTTTGTGTAGCATCGGATTTAAAATTTACTGACCTTTCGAGTCATTAAGGACAAAAACATCCACTACCAAAAACGGCAATAAAATAATAAACAGTGTTTTTGTCTGCTTTTTTGGATAAATCTTTTGATCGACTTCAATAAAAAAAAAAAAAAAACAAATACTGCATAATTTTCAGGATTTTAACCCTTTAAATGCCAGTTTGATTATAAGATAGTCATATTTTTTCTAAAAAAAAAACAAAAAAATTGGTTAATTTCCAGATTTTCATGCTTTTTCAGCTATTTCTATGCTTTTTCAAGCATTAAATGCAAGTTTCAGCTTCTTTTAGGCCAAATTTTTATGGCTATTTTTAGCTTTTTAAAGGCTACGTTCAGTTATTTTTAGGCTATTTTTAGCTATTTTAAGGCTATATTCAGCTATTTTTAGGCTATTTTCAGCTTTTTTAGGCTACTTTCAGCTATTTTTATCCTTTTTTGAGCTACTGAATGCCATTTTCAGCTACTTTTAGGCCAAATCAGCTATTTATATGCCTTTTTCAGCTATTTTAAGGCTACTGTCAGCTATTTTTATGCTATTTTTTTTTTTATAAAAATCAAATAAATCTCTTTGACTTTCCCAATCAACTCTGAGAAGGATTGCATCCCATTGTCAGCATTGTCTTTTTAAAGTCAGTCGCAGTTCTTCATCAGGGGGATAATGTTGAGTATTCGAGCTTCTCCCAGGCTATCTGTTGTGTTTTGGCCTAATTCACATCAGTCCGTATTTTCAGACTCCCTGGTCAAGAGCTGCTGGGTTATTACACTTCATACATCACATTGCAACGCCTTCCCCTCCAGGACTGCTGAAGCAGAGTACTCAGGGCCCATAATGCCAGAGTACTGAAATTTAACACATGGACTTTCATGATGTAGAGCAGCAGGACTCTCAGGCAACAACATCAGGGTGCAGTTAACGTTTCTCCAGCATAAATAAGCAATAAATTCAGATGAACTTTTAACAAACGAAGTTTTATCATGTTCTCCCTGCACCAGATGAGTTTTCCATCAGCTTGAGCAAATGAACCCCATCTCTCAAAAAAGTGCACCGTCACATCTTGAGATCCCAATCAGAGAAGCAGTGGGAGCTGCAGTAATTCAAAACCCACAGCAATTAACGGCAGCGAAACTCCACCAAGGTGTGTCGGCGCTCCATCTGAACGGCAGGTGCAGCCATCTTGATTATGTAGCTCGATGATGTGGGAGCGGTATTGTTTTATGGCTTCCATTAAGGGCTGACTGTTACCTCTGATCAGAGTCGAATGGATCTCCAGAGCCGGCCCACCCCTCCGGCTGTGAGGATATGACTGCCAGCAGGAGAAATACGACCGCGTACCGAGTCTCCCCGTTCAATGACCCTGCTGGGGAAGGGAAGCGCCCCAATAGCAATTAGTCTTCAAGCCATGGAGCTTCATTTCATTCTAGTTTCCCACTGAAGTTTGAAACGTTACAAAAATTGTGCTTTCTCTGTAATTCACGTTAGGTTGTCTGCAGAAACATGAGAAGTCACTGCACACCCTAAATGTTAAAATGTCCATCTGTGCATGAGAAATAAACATGTTTCAGCCTGGTAACTCCCAATCTCCTCCAGTTTTCCCACTCTGTCTACTGTGGGACAGTGGACCAGCTCTTCTCTCATGCGTGGTCTATATGTGTGGACCTAGAGAAGCCTTATGACCGTGTTCCACAGGTGCCACGTGGGGGTTACTGCTGGAATGTTGTGCCCTGGGTTGCTGTGGCGAACCCATCCCGGGCGGGTTCCCGGTGCATGTTGGCCTCTGCCAGGGCTGCCCCTTATCTCTGATTCTGTTAGTGGTTTTCATGGACGTAGATGACGTGGTTCTGTTGGTGTCCTCAGCCGGGGAGGCACCTCCAGGTTCAAGGCCATGGTTCTCTGCTGGAAAACAGTGGATTGATCCCTCTGGGTGGGGAGTGAGTCTTTGCCCCCAGTGAAGAAGTTCAAGTATCTTGGGGGTCTTGTTCACAAGTGAGGGTAGAATGGACTGGGAGATTGGCAGGCAGATCAGTGCAGACCATTGTGGTGAAGTGGTGAAGAGAGAGCTGAGCTGGAAGGCAAAGCTTTGTTCCACCTCTCACCTGTATTCATGATTTTTGGGTAATGACTAAAAGAATGACAACTTTGGTTCAAGCAGTCAAAATGAAATTGAAGTAGAGTTGCCCCTTCACACCAAAAGGAGCCGGTTGAGGTGGTTCAGGCATTTGATCAGGATGCCTCCTGGTCACCTCGCTGTGGAGGTCTTTTAGGTGGGTCCAACTGGGAGGAGACCCCAGGGTAGACCCAGGACTTGCTGGAGGGATGGATGGATGGATGGATGGATGGATGGATGGATGGATGGATGGATAGATGGATGGATGGATGGATGGATGGATGCATGGATGCATGGATGCATGGATGCATGGATGGATGGATGGATGCATGGATGCACGGATTGATGGATGCATGGATGGATGCATGGATGCACGGATGGATGGATGCATGGATGGATGGATGATGGATGCATGGATGGATGGATGGAGAGATAGATAGATAAATAGATAGATGGATGGATGCATGGATGGATGGATGATTGCATGGATGGATGCATGGATGGATGCATGGATGGATGGATGGATGCATGGATGGATGAATAGATGGATGGATGATAGATGGATAGATGCATGGAGGGATGGATGGATGGATGCATGGATGGATGGATGGATGGATGGATGGATGCATGATGCATAGTTGGATGGATGGATGGATGGATGGATGGATGGATGGATGGATGGATGGATTAGATAGATGGATGGATGGATTGATGCATGATGCATAGTTGGATGCATGGATGGATGGAATGAGTCTTAATGGGTGTGTTTTCGTTTGCAGATGGTTTGGGAGAACGGCTGTGTGGTCATCGTCATGCTGACCCCTCTGGTGGAGAGCGGAGTGAAGCAGTGTTACCACTACTGGCCCGACGAGGGATCCAACCTGTATCACATCTACGAGGTAAAATGACTCAGCTCTGGTCTAACCTGTATCACATCTACGAGGTAAAATGACTCAGCTCTGGTCTAACCTGTATCACATCTACGAGGTAAAATGACTCAGTTTTGGTCTAACCTGTATCACATCTACGAGGTAAAATGACTCAGCTCTGGTCTAACCTATATCACATCTACGAGGTAAAATGACTCAGCTCTGGTCTAACCTGTATCACATCTACGAGGTAAAATGACTCAGCTCTGGTCTAACCTGTATCACATCTACGAGGTAAAATGACTCAGCTCTTATATATCTTGTTGACAAATTCAGTATTAAGTGCTGTGAATGATAACTGTATGATGAGTGGGGGATTATGGATCAGTTTGTTCATCTTTAGTCATTTTGTTCTCCATTTAGTGAATCCAGATTAGACCTAATGGACAAAGTTGAATGTAAAAAAAGTCTTGAACAACTTGTTTGCTGTATTTGTTTATCGTACGTTTATTTGTCTCCTCGTAGGTAAACCTTGTGTCTGAACACATCTGGTGCGATGACTTCCTGGTTCGCAGCTTTTACCTGAAGAACATGCAGACCAACGAGACACGAACCGTCACTCAGTTCCACTTCCTGACCTGGCTCAACCAGAACGTCCCTGAGACCAGCCGGACTCTGCTCGATTTCCGCAGGTAGGGAATTGCGCTAAAAAAAGAAATATGAATACACCATCTCGGTTTCCACAAGGTTTCTTTTTTAAATCAAAGAGGGAGGACTTCTTTTGTCTTCATGTTTTTCTCTTCACTTTAAAGGCACAGGATGTAAAACTATGTAAACTATGTACCACAGGAGCAGTCATACATATGTAGGCTATGTTTAACTCCAGAGTTGGTAGGAGAACAAGAGAAAAGATATCCATATGTCTCTGAGCGACCTCTGTCTCTCAGTTATTGGTTCAGCACCAAGTCTGTGATCCCTCTCAGACTCTCAGCAGCTAATACTGCCAAATCTATTCTTATAATTCTCAAACAAAGCCCGAGGTAGCACCACTGGCTATTTAACTGAACCTCCTCTACTACAGCCGAGCATGTGTAACCATGCAGATTTGACTCGTGCGCCCACACAGAGCCGCTTTCAGCGTCTTCCTCCTCACCGGCCGGCTAATAAAGGTTTCTCTTTCAAGAGTTAGGTGGACCTTCCTTTCATTTGAAGTACAGAGTACCACAGCCTGCTTTTATTGTTGATAGTGAAAGCATTGAGGGTTTAGAAAGCCTTGAGGAAACTTTTGGAAGTCCTTTTGAAAGAAGCCCATAAGAGAAAAACTTTGATAGCAGGATTCTTGACTGAAGAAAAACTTAAGATGAGCCTTTTCTGTGATGTTCTTAAGAAAAAAAGTCACCAAAGTCTGCCTCTCAAAGGAGCTGGTTACCTCTCTTTGTCTTTGCTTTGGTTTAACTATTGTTGTGGAGAAATTTGCCTGTAGATAGACAACAGAAAAGGTAAGAAAGACACACGAGCTTTGAAAGAAATCACTGGGGAATTGTTTTGCAGCAGCATGCTTTTCCAAAATCTTACTAAGAAATTATGCAGCCATACACCTCTCAAAGGCTCTCTGATCTCAAATCTGTGTCTCCGAATAAAGCTGTTGTCATGTTCAGGAACCAGATATCTCTGGTTATGGTTACTATCACTCCGTGTGTTTCCTGTGCTTCCTTTGAGTGAACAGAATTTATAATTTGAGTTTTAAATGCAGCAAAAGATCCCAGGTCAAAACAACTCATATATAAACTCATGCTCGTTGGATCAGTCGTGAAAGGTCTTGCCACCTGGCTAACGTTTGCCTCCTGGGCCCAGCTCTGATCAGCCTATTTACCTATTTAAGCCGCCTTTTGTCATTAAATACCACTTTTCCCCTAGTTTTGCCCATTTTAGCCACATCTTTTTGTTACTTCTAACCCATTTTTGTCCTTTGTCACCATGTCTTTGCCACTTTCACCTATTTAAGCTGCTTTTTGTCATTAAATACCATTTTTTCCAACTTTTTGCCCATTTTAGCAATTATTTTCCAATTTTTGCCCTTTTTTCACATTTTTTGCCACTTTTTGCCCTTTAAAGCTACATTTTGCCATTAATTACCACTTGTTTCCTTTTTCACATTTTTGCTTCTTCTTTATGCCAATTTTTTCCCAATTTTTCCCCTTTTTTTGGCTAATTTTTACCCATTTAAGCTGCCTTTTGCCATTAAATACCACTTTTCCCCTAGTTTTTGCCTATTTAAGCCCCTTCCTTTTGGCACTTTCATCCCATTTTTGCCCTATTTTACCTTTTTTTTTGCCAGTTTTTACCCATTTAAGATGACTTTTGTCATTGAGTAACTTCTCCCCTAGTTTTTTCCCATTTAAGCCACTTCTTTTTGCCACTTTTATCCCATTTTTGACCTTTTTCACCACTTTTTGCCACTTTTCTCCCATTTAAGCTACGTTTTGCCATTAAATACCACTTTTTTCCTACTTTTTTGCCCGTTTTAGCCACTTTATTTGCAACTTTATACCAGTTTTTTTGCCCCTTTCCCCATTTTTGCCCCCTTTTTTGCCAGTTTTTTCCCATTTAAGCTGCCTTTTGCCATTAAATACCACTTTTCCCCTAGTTTTAGCCCATTTTAGCCCCTTCTTTTTTCCACTTTTTTCCCCCAGTTTGGCTGGGCCCCAGAAAGCTCTCCCTTTTATACCCCTCATTCCCTTATTCTTGAATGTGCATGGCTGTGTTCAACCACCTGCAGGTACAGTGGGGGTCCCCGGTCTCTGGTACCTTTACTTTGGGGGTCCCGGGCTGAAAAGGTTGAGAACCTCTGCCCTAGGCTGTGCCTACTAGCCACATCCATCCCTTACTCTTCCCTAAAGGTGTGGCCTTTATTTCTGTTAACACAGTGTGTGTGTGATGAGCGGACATCCAGAGCACAACAGGGTTGTGTCGATCCTCCTTCCTGCCCGATGGTGCCCTCGGGTGGGCTCATTCGCCATTACACACCTTAACTCAGGCTCAGTTTTTGGCCCAATCATGGCTGAAAGTTCTGCACAGTCCCGTATGTCCACATCTTTGACTTTAATATCAGATTCAGCTGTAGGGCTGAACGATTTGCAAAGAAAATCTGCAATTTTTTCCTGCAATATTGCGATTTGAAATGCGATTATTTCCTATTTTTTTCTGTTGTTAACAAACATCAGCAAGAAATCATTCTATTTTACAACAAGTACAATATTAGATAAGTTCAACTAGGGCTCAACATAGAATAAAAATATCTTACTGCCATTTTGGCTCATATAGACATTTTGATATCAATTGGGTTATTGAAGGGGATGATCATTTCTTATATTCTTCTCATTTTGATGAGGAAAAATAAATGCATGAGCAAGAAAAGTAAGATTTTTGTGAAAAAAATTAAATAAATAAAAACATACTTGAAGGTTTGAATAACGTTTAAAGTAGTGATAATCAACGTGTGCCTCTAGAGGCACATGTGGCTCTTTTATGTCTTCATTTTAAATGTTATTCCCCCAGAAAACCTTAAAGAAGGAAAACTTTTTTCACTTTTTCACCTTTTTTTCCCACTTTGCACCCATTTAAGCTACCTTTTGCCTTTAAAAAACATTTTTTCCTACTTTTTGCCCATTTTGACACTTTATTTCCACTTTTATCCCATTTTTGACCTTTTCACTGTTATTTCGCCGTATTTTCACCCATTTAAGCTGCCTATTGTCATTAAATACCACTTGTTTCCTAGTTTTTGCTCATTTTAGCCACTTTTGACAGCTTTTTGCCCATTTTAGTCACTTTTCACTGATTGTTTTCACGGTTTTGCCACTTTTGGACCATTTAATACCAACTGTAACTGATTTTTTGTCACTTCTCACACATTTTTGCTTCTTTCTGACCCTTTTTCCTCTTTTCCTCTCCATTTTTGCCCCTTTTTTACCCTTTTTGGTTGCTTTTTGACCATTCTTGCCACATTTAACTTATTTTTATTGCTACTTCAAGCTGTCTTTGCCACTTTTCACCTCTTAGCTTGTGGCTCTTGCAAAGGTATTTTTCAACTATTTGGCTCTTTGGCTGAGCGGGGTTGAGTAACACTGATATAAAGGATAAAAAAAGAAAAAAGATTGTTTCAAACTGATATTTTGACACTTTTCAGGTTAAAGAAATATTGCACTGTCTGCGATTTGAATATTGCAGCATGCCATGTTGCGATTTAATCTAATTTGTGATTAATTGCCGAGCTCTATTCAGCTGTTCTAGCCAGTATCAGATCGAGCTATCCAACAGCAGTAGTGGCTCGGTGCGTCCCTAAACAGAAGAACCAAAGGCAGAAAAGCATGAAACTAACTTTGCAGATGTCCTGAAATGCATGTTTGGGTTTAAACTGGGAAGTTATTTGTTAATCTCTCGTTCACTGCGTTTGAGAGACGAGCAAGGCTGCAGAGTAGAACCTATGAGTGGTTTAATGGATGAGGATCTGTCAGACTTTTTGGATTTCTTCTTCAGAAACAAGAGGCTTTGAGTAGCTCACTCAAAGAGTAATAACCTCAAACCTCTCACTTCCCCTGGATTTTTCGACTTGTGACCCTGAGATGCAGGCAGAGAAACGTCTTTATTCCTCAAACATCCTGGGCATTTTCCCAGTCGATAACAGTGTAATTTAGGATGCATTGAGTGAACTCTGCAGGAGTGATCCTTTATCTCTGGTGCCTTTATAGCCGCTCCCCTCCTTCACCCCGCCTTCGACCTCTTTTAAACTGATATACTGTATTGCCTATTAGGCGGGAGCGTCCCGGCCCCTTTCTTCTGATTCACTGTGGATTTTCTGCAGCGATAGACCCCAGCTCGGTTTTATATATAGGTCCGGAGCTGCCGTGTTGCTGGCGCACATCAATTAGACGAGATATGAAGAGTGAGAGTTTGTGGTCACAGCTATTATAAAAAGGTCTGGTGGGCGTCGCCACCCACCATCAGTTAGGAAATATTGCCTTTACTCACAGGGCGGCGGGGTCAGAACACAATGAAGAAAGCTCAGAGGGATATTTTTCACTTTTATGACCCAGGATGTGGTACTCTCACTTAACAACCTGCCTCCTTTTTTGTGCCGTTTCCTTTTTTTTTTTTGTCTTTATGCCTCGATGGTTCGAGGAAGTCGGCTGATCTTTGCCAGCATGATTTTTTTTAACCTCATTCACAGCTGACTGACTGAGGCGAAGCACCACTTACCAACCCTCTGTCATTTCCCCACCTCTTTTACCAGCTAACTAGCGGTTGCCAGTGTCATTTTTGTGATGTTGCAGCTAGTAATATAAGCCCAGTTGCATAGTCACAAAAGTGATCATTGGAGACTGTGACTCTGCAACCAAGGGGCCCTCATGGACCCCAACCCCCGTACCCTTTCCTCTCCTAATGCTCCTGTTGTTGTCCACCTCCACCACCGTCTCCTTCATCTCTCTCCTCGCTGTGCCCGGTGACCTGAGATGACCTTTCTGCTTGCTCATGGTTTGCTTGACTTCCCTCGAATCCCCCCCCCCACCTCTCTCACCACGCCTCCCTTCCTCTCTTGGTCGCTTTTGTCTTTTTTACCCATCTTTGATCCGTCCTTAACTCCCTCTTACGTCCCTCTGTTGTTTCTCTCAGTCCATATTTCTGTGGGAAATCTGAGTCATTGTCAGAGAGTACATCCACACAGGGAAATGGCACTTAAGAGAGTGTTTTTCTTAGAAGACAGAGTGACTAATGCTTTCATAAATTAAAAATACTGCAGAGAAAGAAGCAACTCTCCTGCTAGCCTTGTGTTCCTTTTTTAAATGTTAGATTATACTATTATACAACACAGATATTTTCATGCTGCTGCAGCACGTTTATTTTGACGGACAAATCTACAACCATGCAATCAGGATTCTGGTTGTAATGCAAGAGCATTATACATCAGAACAGTGTTACTCAACCCTGCTCAACCAAAGAGCCAAGTTGTAGAAAAATACCTTTGCGAGAGCCACAATGTAAGTGGTGAAAAGTGGCAAAAACTGATCGAAGTGGCAATAAAAATAAGTTAAAGGTGGCAAATAATGGTCAAACAGAGGGGCAAACAGGGGCAAAGAAGGCATAAAAGGACAAAAAGTAGGTAAAGAGTGGAAAAACAGTAACCTGACATGTCAGATGGATGTGTTTCACACATCCATCTGGGAAAGCTTCAATAGGAAATGTTTGAGAAAAGGCAGAGGCTTTGAAAAAAACTCAGAGTGTGATTGGATGAACGTTCTGTCTGTCACATCTCTACGGGCCAATCAGAGCAACAAAACACTTGACGTAGCTGCTACTGTGCTGTGCGTGCGCAGCTACTGAGGAATAACGTGAAACATGTCGACTATAGACATGTAAGTACTCGACTTTTGTCGTTTTTGAAAAGAAAACAACTCACTGCTGTTCTTTGTTCTTCTTTTAACAAAGAAATTCTGTCAAGTTCTGCTAAAACTGGCACTTTAGCAGCATCCACGCTAATCTCTTCCTCCAAAACTGCACCAGCTCTTGCTGTGGCTTGTTTATGTCACGACTCTGCTGCGCCTGAAAGTACCGCCCCTCATCGCTGATTGGTCCTGTCACTTTCTAACTGGGCCCAAACGGTTTAGATGGGAGCTTTGCAAGATGGATTTGCATCTTCTCGAGAAGAGGTAGTAGTCAGAGAGAAAGAGAGCGAATTGTAGCGAGAATACTCACAATGCTGGGAGGAATAGAGGAGTATTCACCCTCTGACATGACATTGAGTTGTCAGGTGAAACCATGGGTGAGACTGATGATGTGTCTGTGAGCAACGACATGGAGTCTGTGCATCATGACAGTCCACAAGCAGCACATACTGAAGCTGATGCTTTAGCTCACATCATCATGAGGTGGGAGTAGGGGACATGGCGGGGGTAGCAGGGGGGTCAAAACACCGCTAATAGTGACGGAGGTAGGGGCAGCCATGTTAGAATCTGTGGGAGAAAACGCACAGCCAATGGCGGTGGAGGCCACCTGGTGATGTCAGAATATGCAAATTAGATGAGTGAATTTACTCCCATCACAAACTTTGGGTCATACTGAAGAGTTTTCTCATTTACAGTAAGCCTTTATCTCTAACCACTTTCAAGCTACAGCCATCTTGATATCACAATTGACTATTTTCTTGAAAAAACTCTTGCGGCCAAAGGGTTAAGTGATGGTTGGCTCCTTAGGCTGGCGGCGCTGTACTTCCTGCTCGGAAAATATGACTGTCCCAGGTTGCTATGGTTACCCCTACCATCTAACGGCTGCTGTGTATTAATTTGGAACAGTGAAAAGATTTTTTGACCGGGACTACTTGAGAAGTTGGAACGGTGTCCATATATCAGAAATTAATTGACACCAATGGAATTTCCAGAGCCAATCAGAAATGAGTTTTCACCAAGACCATGGTTTAAGCAGCGTTAAACATGAACACAGAGGTATTTCCAGGGATTTTCCCTGTTTTCAAGAGTGAAGCCATCCACAGATGCTGAACATCTCCACCTAGCATGGTCACTGCATGTTTGTAGTTCACTGTCCACACATGGGGTGATAGTCCAGGTCCTGAGCTCTGGTTAGCCCTCTTGGGTTGTTCTGCGGTAGCATGAGCCATGCATAGTCAGTTATGCTCATGATGCAGCAGGACAAAAAAACTATGGACGCCTCGAGTGTTTCTTCTTCCTATTCCTGTCATCTTTGTCTGTCTTTGTCCACTCCCTCATTTCTGCCTCTCTCTCCCTCTCCTATTGGGTGTTTCCTTTACCCCTCCCCTGCCCTGACCTCCTCGCTCCGCTCCATCCCCTCCTGTTGGTGACTCTCTGCCGGCTGTTTCCATGGTAACATCACTCATGATTGTCTGCAGTGAGCTCTGACTTTTCAATTTTGGTGGGATGGAGAATGGAAATGGAAATGGGAGCGGTGGGGTGTTTGGTTTTCCAGCTGCATGCGTGTTCATCTCTTGGTCTAATGAAACCTGCAACAAAAAAATCTGTGTTTGTCTGTCCTGCTTGTTTGTTTCTAGAAATGTCTGAAAATATGATTCTGTCCCAGGTATGATGCTACACTGTTAAATGTTTTATATGCATGAAAGCAAGGTGATTAAAGGTGATGCACTCTTTTATGTGGAGCTCTGGATCTGAGAACACTTGGCTGTATAAACCTAGTTCATTTAAATAAGTGGAAACATAACTGTACCATACTTAGCACCTCTGCAGTGGCCTCAAGCATGGTGCTGTCAGACTTGATCCACATGTCTTCAGGCATGGTACATGGAAGATATAAATGCAACCATGACCAAGTACTGGGTCCTCTTCAGCCAGCAGAGTTGTGACGTCAATTCCAATCATCTCCTGGCTATTCCAATACTGTCATATCTACACAGCATCCTCTGAGCTGCAGCTACACAAGTTTTAGGCTTAAACAGTGATGAGGCTTCATCACCGGACCTGGTGTGCCACATCCCGGGGCTGTAGGGGGGTGCAGAGTCAAGCTGGACATATGTAGACACACATGTGCCTTTTTTAACTCTGGTGATACGCCGAAGACTCCCGGTGGTTTTCGGGCCCTTAGGACATCCACAGCGTGACCAGGGCCTCATGGCAACCCTACAACCCCCGGAACAGTACCCTAGGGCAGTGGTGCTCAACCGGGGGTCCCAAGACACTAAGAGGGGGTCTCCAGATTCCCTTAGAATATTTTGTTGCCACCTTACACCAGTTGTGTTGAATTTTAACCAGTTTTCGTCACTTTTTCCCTCAAACTTTAACACATTTTTGGAATTTAACACTTATTTTTACCATTTTAAACCCTTTCCACCACTTTTTTTCTGCCTGTTTTGCCACTTCTAAACCCGTTCTTGCCACATAACCCTAATGTCACCTCTGTTGACCCACTGTTGCCACTGTTAACCCCATTTACCACTTTTAATGCTGACTTTTTCCCATTTTATCTAAATTTCACTATCTGATTTTGCCCATTTTGCCAATTTGACAAATTTCTGCCAATATCTACCTATTTGTTTTTTCTCACTATATTGCCAGGTTATATCAATTTTTCTTTTAATTTGACGAGTTTTTCACCCTTTTTGCCAATTTAAAGCCTTTTCAGACACTTTTTAATTTCCTTTTACCACTATTAATGCCCATTTTTGCCTTTTTTGGTTATTTTTTGCCATTTTTATATAATTTTTCCTTTTTTGCCCATTTCTGCTACTTTTAAGATCCAATCCAACTTTTCCCACCATTTTTTTGCCACCATTAACCTTTTCTTTCAATTTTTAACCCATTTTCATTCTTTTTTTTTTTTTAACAAAATACGGATATCACAGCTTAACTCTTTAAGCGCCAAAGTCGCAAAATTGCAACAAGCAACATTACTGAATTAAACAGGCTCCAGCTGCAAATGTGGTGCCTAATGTTGTTACTACTTTACACCAGGAGATGGCGGACATGAGTAACTTCAATCCCAGCAGCATATGTGAGTGTGTTTCTATTCAAAGTTATGGAGAGAGAGGGTTTGAAGACGCACCGCCAGTCAAGGAGACGAGGAAGTGGTAGTAGTGGGAGCGTAAAAGAGAAAAAGAGAGTGAATTGTAGCGAGAATACTCACAATGCTGGGAGGAATAGTGGAATATTCACCCCTGTGACGATGACAATCAGTCGTCCGGTGAGACCACGACTGTGACTCCGTGCACCATGAGAGTCCACCAGCAGCACATACCTAAGCCGATGCTTTCCCTCACCAGGGCCGGGGTGGGAGTAATTGGCGAATGCCGATGAGGGGACATGGTGGGGGTTTCAGGGATGGTCAGTACACGACGTTTGTTCATCCAGTGAGACCGAAACTGCCGTGTGTCTGTGAGCAGCCACTGCAAGTCTGTGCGCCATGAGAGTCCACAAGCAGCACATACCTAAGCCGATGCTTTTCCTCATGGTGGCTGGGGTAGGGACATGGTTGGGGTTGCAGGGGTGGTCAAAGCACGAATATTGGCAGAGGTAGCGGGATTAAAAAAACACTGCGGAGGTAGGGGCAGATGTGGTAGAAGCAATGGTAGTGGAGGCTGGCTGGTGATGTCAGAATATGCAAATTAGATGAGTGAATTTACTCCCACCACAAACTTTGGGTCATACTGAAGAGTTTTCTCTTTTACAGTGTGCCTTTATCTCTAACCACTTTCAAGCTACAGCCTTTTGAAATCTTGATATCACAATTGAATATTTTCTTGAAAAAACTCTGGCTCCCAAAGAGTTAACTTACCTTTATTTTGGGGGTTGCGGGCTGAAACAGTTGAGAGCCACTCAACCTTTTAAGCCTGCGACCCCCCAAAATTAAGGTGCCAGAGACTGGGAACCCCAGCCAAACCGTGGTCCCATGGAGGTCTGCAAAAACATAGTCCACTGGGAAGTTAAGCTGAAAAAAACATATTTTACATTTGACCTGAACAATAACCACTCTTATCAAAGCAACAAATATCTTTATTTACTCATTTGTGTAGAAAATAGCCTTCTTAAAATGAAAATAAATTTAATTATAAACATTTAAAATGGGTTAAAAATTGTTAAAATATGTTAATAATGGCAAAAAAAAATGGTAGAATAGGTGGTGAAATTGGATTTTTGAAAAATGTAAATGGATTAAAAGTGGCAAAAAATAAGCAAAGATGGATTAAAGGGGCAAAAACGAGCACATGAAGTAGTAGAAGGGGATTAAAAAGTGGCTGAAATGGCTTTAAAGTACAAAAAATTTGTGGAAATTAGGTTGAATGGGATGCAAAAGGAGAAACTGTCAACTGTGGTTAAAATCGGCAAAAACGGGTGGCATTAATGGGTCAACAGAGGCAACATCAGGCTGATGTGGCAAGAATTGGTTTAGAAGTGGCAAAAACAGTCAGAAACTAGAATGGCCGTCTGAGGCAGCAGACCCACGCCTAAGCAGCGCCACCGAGGAACTCACGCTCCCATCGATTACTGTGGTGTTCAAAATTTCAAAGTCCGAGAAAAAACGAACAGGTGCGCGGATCATCACCAAAATCTAATCGATTCTTCTCTGTCACTATCCCAATATTCCCTGAAAGTTTGGTGAAGATCTGACTTTCCGTTCTTGAGTTATCTTGTACGCAAACAAACAAATAAACGAATAAACAAAGATGCAGAACCCTTTACATAACCCCCCTGCCGATTTCATCAGCGTGGGTAAAAAGTGGTGGAAAGAGTTTAAAATCCATACAAATAGGTTTTAAGTGGCAGAAATGTGTTAAAATTGGTGTTGAAAGTGATAATAAACAATATTCTTAGTTTTTTAAGGCATCTGATGACCCCCTCTTAGTGTCTCACGACCCCCAAGGGGGTCCCGACCTCAAGGTTGAGAACCACTGCCTTAGGGCATGCTTACTCACCACATCCACCCTTACTCCACCCTAAAGATGTGGACTTTGTCATTTATTCAACAGATTATTTTCCCATACCCTGGTAAAATGCATCCAGAGCATGACCTGGGTTGTGTCGATCCCTTGGGAGGCTACTCGCCTTACTCAGCCTCAGTTTTGGCCCCAGCATGTCCAAAAGCTCTGCACAGAACTGTGTATGATCAAAGTTTGGACCCTTTGGATCATGCTATAGAGCTTTGTGCCTAATTAGTGGGAATGCTGAGTAAGCATCCACGCTATTGATATTCGCGTCGGCCATTTTGTTTATTATTATTCTTTTTCTATGTCCGCTATCTCCTCCTTCATACTTTGTCGTATCGACACCGTTTAAACTTTTTAAAAAGTCAGTTTTTTCACCATTCGACTGCTATGCCTTTTCTCATTTCTAACTTTTATAATTTTTTAAATATTTAACTTTGTGTAACAACAATGGCAAAATTTCACAAATCTGCACTGTCCTCAACTCCTCGTAACTTTGGCATTTCTTGTGCTATTTTCACTCTTCTACTATCATACTTTTCAGCTTCTTGTGCTCTTTTCATTTATTTTTTATTTTTTTACCTTTCTATACTATTGCATCTTTTTTGCTTTTTAAATTATATATTTTGAGCAATGATTTCACATTCTTCTACGCTCTTTGGCTTTTATGCTATTTTCAGCTATTTTTCCACTATTTTCAGCTAATGTCATGCTATTTTAAGCTATTTCTATGCTTTTTCAGCTGCTGAATGCCATTTCAGCTACTTTTAGGTTATTTTCCAGATAATTTTATGCCGTTTTCAGCTTTTTTAGGCTACTTTCAACTTTTTTTAATCCTGTTTTTTTTTGCTACTTTCATGCTTTTTGTGCTATTTTTATGCTATTTTCAGCTATTGTTGTACTTTTTGGCTATTTTCAGCAGTTCTTCCGCAATTCAGCTCTCAGCATCCCTCATCCAGTGTTTGCTTTACATATTTATAAGGCGAGTACCCGATCCAGATTCTGGTTCGATCAGTGTGAACACAGCTGAACTGTATTTGGGCGCTGTGCTGGAGTCCACTTGAACAGGTGGTCCCAGGTCTGAGGAGAGCTGTAGAACCAGTTCTAACATCTCCCGTGTCTTCAAAAATGTTGTATTAGCACACTACAGACTATTTTCCTCCTCTGAGATGCATGATAGACATTGGGTGTAGAGAGAGGTTCATTGTTGGCATCTAAAAAATAATGAAAACATCCTTAGTGGCCTCCAGGTTGGACTCAAATGTCTGCACAGAGCAGAAATAATATCCCTTCTTCTTCTTCTTAACGGATCTGATGCACAATTACCCAAGTATGATTATGCTTTCCTTCACAGTGGACCAACAGAGTTTAACTCTGAGTCAAGTGTACTCTGCTCTGGCCCTCGGTCTCTCATGCGAGACCATCTTTAGTTGTAGCTATACCATTATGCAGCATTTTTCTTATTATTATTCATTAATTGAATTAAAGCTAGCCTGAGCAAACGTGCAGAAGAGCAACTTTTTTGTAGTTGTTCATTTAAAGTTTTGGGGAGTCCTACAAGAAAAAAACCAGACTGAGTTTTTACTGTGGAAAGTCAGTCACAATGAGGATTTTTAAGAAAGTAAAGCAGAAAAAGATGTGTAAATTTACACTAACTGACCATGAGGAGCTGCAGTTAAGCATCAACCCTGCACCTCCTAAACTTCCCTCCCTGAATAAGCCTCTGAGTGTCTTTACATCAGAAACTGCAGCTGAATATTGTTATTTGGAGTTGTGGCCATGAGATCGACTCACAGATGATCTCCTGCTGGGATCAAAGTCACGTCTCTCTGCTCCTCGCTCACATCCAAGCTGGATGTTTTTCACCAGCTGCCGTGAATTTTGATGAACTTAGAGCCAGTTTTTTTCACCAACATTTCTGAAAAGGTTTGACACCGGTACCTTGAACCGGCTCTCAATTTTTTAATGCATGTATGAAGGCAGCTGCAGACGTGAATGCTGATCTCATCCGCTTTAGATCGGGGAAGGATGGTTTGGATTCTTCAGACACACGTTTTTGGTTTTTGTGCTGAGCTTTCAGTGGAACATTAAGAGTTGTCGACTTCATTATGATTCAAACTTTACACAAGCACCGGTCAGAAAAGGATTGTTTTTATTTCAGCATTCTGTCCACACCAGGAGGTCTCAGCCGGGGGGTCAGGACCAAACAGCGGCTCATAAAGCTGTTTCAGAGGGTCACATCTACTCTGTGGTTAAACGTCTATACTGTCCCAAAGTAAATACACATATTTTATTATCTCAGTTGTGACATGATGATGTCTACATTTTGTGATTTACTTGTTTATCTTTTTTATAGCAAGGTCCCTGATCTAAAACCCCAGATACACCAGTGATTCTCAACCTTGGGGTTGTGACCCCATTGGGGGTCACAAGACACTGAGAGGGGGTCTCAAGATTCCTTAAAATAAAATTGACACCAATTTTGCCAAAATTTAACCAGATTTGATCATTTTTTCCCACAAATTTTTATACATTTTGACCCATTATTGCCACTTTTTACCACTTTTTATTCCCAATTTTTCCCATTTTAACCACATTTCACTATCTGATGTACCCATTTTTTGCCAATTTGACAAATTTCTGCCAATATCTGCCTATTTTCTCTTTCTCAGTTAGCACTATTGTGCCAGTTTATTCAATATTTCTTCCCATTTCACCAGTTTTCCACCCATTTTTGCCAATGTAAAGCCTTTTCAGACACTTTTTAAGTCCCTTTTACCACTATTTATGCCCACTATTTTTGCCACTGTTACCCATTTTTGCTTTTTTCAGTAATTTTTTGCTATTCTCATATAATTTTTGCCACTTCTAACCCATTTCTGCTACTTTTAAGATCCAATTTCCTGACCTTTTTCACCATTTTTTTTGCCATCATTAACCATTATTTTCCATTTTTGACCCGTTTTAATTTTTTTTTTTTTTTAAACAAAATATGAATTTCACAGCTTAACTTTACAATGGACCATGATTTTGTTGACCTCCATGTGCCCCCAGTTTGGCTGGGCCCCAGAAAGCTGTCCCTTTTATCCCCCCTTATGGACAGCCTTGTCTCCACATGACTATTCTTGAATGTTCATGGCTGTGTTCAGCCACCTTCAGGTGCTTTGGGAGTCCCTGGTCTCTGGCACCTTTATTTTGGGGGTCGCAGGCTGAAAAGGTTGCAGACTCCTTAGAAAAAATTAGGGATCCATGATATTGGATTTTTGCAGGTATCCGACATGCTGATAATTACAGATTCATTTTAGCCGATACTAATATCGATACAGATATTTAAATACCCTTTTCGGAAAAAAATGTCAGTCCTTTTGGACACTTTAAGGTTTAAGAATGACCAAGGACTCCACTTTAGTCCTTAAAAACCTTTTTCAAGTTTAAAGAATGAGGATAAATAAAGAAAAAGCCCTCACCTGACATAGGTCTGTTGGTTCAGACTTAACTATTGTATATGCACCAAATTTACAGTCGATATCTGCTGAAATACTCAGGCAAAATATTGGATGCAAATATCGGCAGAAATTTTGATATCTGCCAGTACCGATAATTAGCTTTTCAGCTTCATCGGCCTGATGGCAGACATGGAATTTTGGACAATCCATGCAAGTTGAGACGCTCCCTTTACCTCAAAAGCAGAATAGAAGAGAGTGCATGCCTCCTGTGGCTTCTTGCTGCTGTGCCTTTTACCTGTGTTTGACCTCTCTCTTGGCTCAGTCATGTTCTGCTCCTTCTCAGATGCAAACAGCCACATTTTTCATCACGTAGTTTTGACTGGTTGAGATTTCTCCTGGAAGTTTGGGGTCCTAATTTCCCATCTAGCTGCTGAGAATAAACACATTGATAACCACTGGTTTAGACTACTTTTTCCCTTTGTAAATACATACTTTAGTTCTCAAGAGGCTGCTCTTCTTTTAGAGATAAGGAGGTTCTGTCTGAGGGTCTGAAATGATCCATTAGTCGTTCCTGAAAAAACAAACACAATGGGATTGATGGAAAACATCATCTTTCTTCAATTTGGGTTTTATGCTTGATAGTTTTAGTTTACTTTCTCTCATTTATTTCTGCCAGAACACAATCAGCATCTTTAGGGATCATGTTTTATTATTATGATGCCAATCCTGTTTAGGAAAGTTATTATTTGTATGTTTAACTCAGTGGCCAGTAGATTTGAGCCCCAAATAAACATTCAACCACACATTTTTCATACCTCACTTCATTAAAACTCTTCAGTATTCCATCGTTCCCTTTTAGTTCCATTCACTTTGTAGGTTTTCATCCAGACGGTGGGGCTAGCATGGTTTGGGTTATGTACCTGGATGGACTGCTCTTATCAGTGGCAGTTAACATCAGTTAACATGGTCACACATTAAGGCGTAACACCGGCAGAGCATGCACTGAGTTTGTTCACTTCTATATCACTGATCATCAACTGGCGGTCCGAGGGCCATATCAGGCCCCCGAAGCGTCCTGTCTGGCCCCCAGAAGGTCGTTAAAATCAGAAAAGGAGGAAAAGAAGATGTTCTGGTTTTAAGAGTATCCTTTGGCTTTAAATGTCTGCAGATGTTAAATCCAGCCCAACAACAATTGATATTGAAATAATTCTACAATGACTTTAATTTTGATCTGTTTTATCAAATTTCACTTTCTGACACCTTGTAGAGCCACATTATGTAATAACGCCGCATTATGTAATAATCCTAACCATAGGACTTAGTGTGGGCACCAAGGTATAACTTACTACCTTGCCCTAACTCTAACTGCTTAGTGACTTATGCCTAAACCCAGCCCCCCTTCAGGGCTCTAGTCTAAACACCTAACCTTAACCCTAGGACTTAAGGTGGGCTCCAGGGTATACCCTACGGCTTTGCCCAACCCAAACCGCTTAGTGGCTTACAAAATGCGGCGTTATTACACAATGAGTTGAAAATGTATTACATTATTACATAATGTGGCGTTATTGCATAATGTGGCACTGTAACCCCCTTTCATCGCTTTTTAACACCAATTTTGCTCGTTTTTGCACGTATTTAACATTTTAAACCTATTTTTTTCCATTTTAAACTCTTTCAACTCCTTTTTCTGCCTGTTTCTGCCACTTCTAAACCAATTCTTACCACTTTTTGCCTATTGCTGCCTTTATCAACCATTCTTTACACTCCTTTTTGCCCATTTTAACCACAGTAAAACCATTTTTGCCAGTTTATATCACATTTCCATCCCATTCCACCTAATTTCAACCATTTTCAGCCTGTTTTTGCCACTCTTATCTAATTTTTGCCACTTTTAACCCATTTATGTTCTTTAAAAATCCAATTTCCCTGCCTTTTTCCACCATTTTTGCCATTAATTAACAATGTTAGACATTTTAACCCATGTTGATTATATTTTTAACCAAATTTTTTGCATTTAAAGAGGGCTAAATGAATAAATGAATATATTTGTTTGTTGATAAGAGTGGTTATTATTCAGGTCAAATATAAAATATGGTTTTCACGGTTTTACATCACCATGGACCATGGTTGTTTTGCTGACCTCCATGGACTTCCAGTTTGGCTGGGCCCCAGAAAACTCCCCCTTTATCCCCCTTATGGCAGCCATGTCTGCACATGACTGTTCTAGAATGTTCCTGGCTGTTCAACCACCTTCAGGTACAGCGGGGGTCCCCAGTCTCTAGGACCTTGGTTCCCAACCTGGGGTCCGGGACCCCCCAGGGGGGGCGCCAGAGATCTTAGGGGGGGCGCGAGGCTTTGTCTTCTCTGAGGCTGCCAAAAATAGGTTTGCAAATATTGACTAAAACCATGACAAAGCAGTTATAAAGTAGTTCATACAGAGGTCTTTTGTTAAGTAGCATGGACCTTTTTTAGGGTTTAATCAGTGGAACAATTAAAATCTATGTGGATTTTTGGCAGCAATGTGTCACTTTTTCTTCTCTCTTGGGTCCTAGGGGGGCTCCGCTTTTCTGAGGAGCGTGTAGGGGGGCTCCAAGGAAAAATGGTTGGGAAACACTACTCTAGGACCTTTATTTTGGGGGTGCCTGGTCTCTGACACCTTTATTTTGGGGTCCCTGGTCTCTGACTGTTTTATTTTGAGGATCCCCGGTCTCTGACACCTTTATTTTGGGGGTGCCTGGTCTCTAACACCTTTATTTTGGGGGTGCCTGGTCTCTGACACCTTTATTTTGGGGGTCCCTGGTCTCTGACACCTTTATTTTGGGGTCCCTGGTCTCTGACACCTTTATTTTCGGGGTTCCCTGGTCTCTGACACCTTTATTTTGGGGGTTGCTGGTCTCTGACACCTTTATTTTGGGGGTCCTGGGTCTCTGACACCTTTATTTTGGGGGTCCTGGGTCTCTGACACCTTTATTTTGGGGGTCTCTGGTCTCTGACACCTTTATTTTGGGGTCCCTGGTCTCTGACACTTTTATTTTGGGGGTCCTGGGTCTCTGACACCTTTATGTTGGGGGTCTCTGGTCTCTGACACCTTTATGTTGGGGGTCTCTGGTCTCTGACACCTTTATTTTGGGGGTCCGGAGTCTCTGACACCTTTATTTTGGGGGTCCTGGGTCTCTGACACCTTTATTTTGGGGGTCTCTGGTCTCTGACACCTTTATTTTGGGGGTCCCTGGTCTCTGACACCTTTATTTTGGGGTCCCTGGTCTCTGACACCTTTATTTTGGGGGTCCCTGGTCTCTGACACCTTTATGTTGGGGGTCTCTGGTCTCTGACACCTTTATTTTGGGGGTCCGGAGTCTCTGACACCTTTATTTTGGGGGTCCCGGGTCTCTGACACCTTTATTTTGGGGGTTGCTGGTCTCTGACACCTTTATTTTGGGGGTCCCGGGTCTCTGACACCTTTATTTTGGGGGTCCTGGGTCTCTGACACCTTTATTTTGGGGGTCTCTGGTCTCTGACACCTTTATTTTGGGGTTCCCTGGTCTCTGACACTTTTATTTTGGGGTCCCTGGTCTCTGACACCTTTATTTTGGGGTCCCTGGTCTCTGACACCTTTATGTTGGGGGTCCCGGTCTCTGACACCTTTATTTTGGGGATCCTGGAGTCTCTGACACCTTTATTTTGGGGTCTCTGGTCTCTGACACCTTTATTTTGGGGGTCCGGAGTCTCTGACACCTTTATTTTGGGGTACCATGTGAATGACACCGTTTTTTTGGGGGTCCTGGGTCTCTGACACCTTTATTTTGGGGGTCCCGGGTCTCTGACACCTTTATTTTGGGGGTCCTGGGTCTCTGACACCTTTATTTTGGGGGTCTCTGGTCTCTGACACCTTTATTTTGGGGGTCCCTGGTCTCTGACACCTTTATTTTGGGGGTCCCTGGTCTCTGACACCTTTATTTTTGGGGGTCCCTGGTCTCTGACACCTTTATGTTGGGGGTCCCTGGTCTCTGACACCTTTATTTTGGGGGTCCGGAGTCTCTGACACCTTTATTTTGGGGGTCCTGGGTCTCTGACACCTTTATGTTGGGGGTCTCTGGTCTCTGACACCTTTATTTTGGGGGTCCTGGGTCTCTGACACCTTTATTTTGGGGGTCTCTGGTCTCTGACACCTTTATTTTGGGGGTCCCTGGTCTCTGACACCTTTATTTTGGGGTCCCTGGTCTCTGACACCTTTATTTTGGGGGTCCCTGGTCTCTGACACCTTTATGTTGGGGGTCCCGGGTCTCTGACACCTTTATTTTGGGGATCCGGAGTCTCTGACACCTTTATTTTGGGGGTCCTGGGTCTCTGACACCTTTATTTTGGGGGTCCGGAGTGTCTGACACCTTTATTTTGGGGGTCCTGGGTCTCTGACACCTTTATTTTGGGGGTCTCTGGTCTCTGACACCTTTATTTTGGGGGTCCCTGGTCTCTGACACCTTTATTTTGGGGTCCCTTGTCTCTGACACCTTTATTTTGGGGGTCCCTGGTCTCTGACACCTTTATGTTGGGGGTCTCTGGTCTCTGACACCTTTATTTTGGGGGTCCCGGGTCTCCGACACCTTTATTTTGGGGGTCCCGGGTCTCTGACACCTTTATTTTGGGGGTCCCGGGTCTCTGACACCTTTATTTTGGGGGTCCTGGGTCTCTGACACCTTTATTTTGGGGGTCCCTGGTCTCTGACACCTTTATTTTGGGGGTCCCGGGTCTATGACACCTTTATTTTGGGGGTCCTGGGTCTCTGACACCTTTATTTTGGGGGTTGCTGGTCTCTGACACCTTTATTTTGGGGGTCCCGGGTCTATGACACCTTTATTTTGGGGGTCCCGGGTCTCTGACACTTTTATTTTGGGGGTTAAAAAGGTTGTGAACCCCTGATCTAAAGAAGCTTTTCTAAACTGTGGAGGTCAATTATACTTATTTATATAAATGTGATTGCTTTTAAAACAGTGTTAAAGATGGACGATGACAGCTTATGGTCAGGTTTAAATGTAATAAATCATCTTTTAATGTTTAAAAGCGTGCTTTATAATCCTCAAGCTTAAATGTAAGACTTAGATTTATCCAGCCTGTTGTCATGGCTGATAATCAGCGTGAGCAGAGTTATCCTTGCTGTGCATGCTGAGGAACATGGCGTTCTCACTCTTTGTGTTTTGCTGCAGCTGATGTTAACACTGAGCTTGTTTTTCTCCTCTCTCTCTTTTTACAGAAAAGTTAACAAGTGCTACCGGGGACGCTCGTGTCCGATCATCGTCCATTGCAGGCAAGTATCATCATAACTGAACCGTCTCTTCTTCCTTTAAAGCTTTCATTCAGGGCGCTGAAATGTGGTTTGTACTGACTGTGATGTGATTTGTCGGTAATGAGCACATACACCGACCTCTCACTGATACTGACAAACTGCCCGCTCGGCTGATTTGAGGCTGGACTTGGCCGGCTCTCCTGCGGTTTGTGTTATCCTGTCCACATTACCGTTTAATTTCCTACAAGCTCTTGTGTCACTTGTCAGCACGGCGGAGGACGGCAAACATTTAATATGAGAAATTAAGCAGAAAGTTGTGATTTAATTGGACAAACTGTCCGTGGAGGAGGACAACTTTTAATTGGAGGCACTTCAAAGTTTGCAGCGTGTCGGTCAGAGTGGGGGGGGGGGGGGTGAATAGAAGTGAGGAGAGATGAAGCTGTTGCATTTGTGTGCCACATCTGCCTACACCCACCACCAATAGGAATGAACCCAGACCAGAGAGACATAATTAAGTCCGTATTAAGCATAAAAATCTGCCGCTGTTTTTCTGGAAACGCTCTGCAGTGATTGGATTAGAGACAAAAAATAACTTCCATAACAGATAGCTTTTATGTGTCTGCTCACTCCTGCACTCAGTGATCTATTATTTAATATGGTGTAATGGCTCTTCCAGGATGATGAAACCGAGCCTCGCTGGCTGAACTGTCAGGCTGCACCAGAGAATGAAACCCCTCTTTATAAAGCATCAGATAGCCATGATCATCCTGAAGGTTTCCATTTACCTTTAGGACTCTGCATGTAAGAGGAAATGGTTGAAATCGTGCAGAATGGCTCCTGGTTACTTAAGAAAGATAACAGCACATAGAAATGTATAAAAACATGCTGCTTCATTTCTGCTTATGCACTGAATCAATGCTGTAGCATGCATCGTGTAGCTCTGATGTGCACCGCTTCAGAAGTGTAACAACACGGACTTCAAGCTCTGTGATTGGTGCAAAGGGTAGCACAGGATGACAGCCAGTCTCTGAGTAATGCTTGAAAACAGAAATCTGTGTTTACGCTCATTTCCATGCATTGATCAACAGTTTGAAATTTGGACATGAGCGCAGGACATGCTCATTTCCAAGTCAGTGTAGACGTGCAGTGTCTGTTCAAACTGACCTTGACTGTTGTCATCTCATTGGCCTTGCCATGAGATGATTTCTGCACCAAAATGTGCTGTGGTTTCTACAGAGAAGGGTTCCTTCACACTAACAAGCAGGAAATATGTTGACAGGAGCAGAGAGTGGCATAAAAGTCACACTGCCGTATTGCAGTGCGACAGTCGTCACTTTAGGGGTCTGGATCCAGATACACCTGACCCCAAAGTCTGTTTCTGTTTGGTCGGTGTGAATGCAAATGTACTGTATTTATGCACTGGGCCCAGTCTGTCTGGTGAGCTCTCTATGGCAGTGGTTCTCAACCTTTTCAGCCTGGGACCCCCAAAATACAGGTGCCAGAGACCGGGGACCCCCGCTGGTCCTGAAGGTGGTTAGACACACCCATGCACCTTCAAGAATAATTATGTGGAGACCAGGCTGCCCCTAAGGAGGGATAAAGAGGGAGGTTTCTGGGGCCCAGCCAAACTAGGGGCCCATGGAGGTCAGCAAAATCATGGTCCATTGGGAAGTTAAGCTTAAAATAAAATTACTTTGTTAAAAATGGTGAAAAACAAAACAAAACAAAACAAAAACTGATTAAATTAATGAATAATGGCAAAAAAAATTGTGGACAACGTGTTGAAATTGAATTTTTAAAGAACATAAATGGGTTAAAAGTGGCAAAAATTAGATAAAAGTGGCCAAAAAATAACCAAAAATGGATTAAATTGGCAAGAATGGGTACAAAATATGCTAAAAGTGGATTAAAAAGTGGCTGAAATGGCTTTAATGTGCAAAAAAAAAAAAATTTAGGGACATCAGGAGGACTGGGATAAAAAATTGATATAAACTGCCAAAAATGGGATAACTGTGGTTAAAATGGGCAAAAAGGGGTGTAAAAAGTAATAAATAGTGGCAATAATGAGGCAACAGGCAGCAAGTGGCAAGAAGTGACAACAACAGGCAGAAAAAGTGGTGGAAAGGGTATAAAATTGACACAGATGGGTTTGAAGTTGCAAAAATGGGCTAAAATGGGCAAATTTGGTGTTAAAAAGTGATGAAAAAGGGTCACAAATTGGTAAAATCGGGGTAAAGTGGCAACGCTGTTATTTAAAAAAAAATTCTTAATTTTTTTTTTTAAGGCATCTGGTGACCCCCCTCTCAGTATCTCGCAACCCCCAATGGGGTCCAGACCCTAAGGTTGAGAACCACTGCTCTATGGTAGCGGTAGCTACATCTGGGGTTTAGTTATACTTGAAGCTGATGGCAATTATGGATGCACATGGTTAAACAGTTAAATTTGTTTATCAAATTAGACGATGCGAGATTTTCAAGTTGGTTAAAAATCCATCCATCCATTTTTTTTCCTACTTGGGGTCACAGAGGGGGCTGAAGCCTATCCCAGCTGTCATTGGGCAGGAGGCGGGGTACACCCTGGACTGGTCACAGGGCTGACACATAAAAAACAGACAACCTGGCACACTCGCATTCACACCTACGGCCAATTTAGAGTCACCAGTTAACCTAATGAGCAGTCTTTGGTGGTGGGAGGAAGCCGGAGTGCCTGGAGAGAACCCACGCGTGAGGCAACAGCATTAACCCTGCGCTGCCGTGCAGCTTGTTGGTTTAACAAATTACCTATAATCTTTCATAAACATGGTCTTGAAATCCCGATCTATAATGTTCTTTCAAACTTGGATGAACGTCCTGCCATTAGAGGCCGCTGTAGCTACAGTTAACCAAAGTGAGAGAGGCCACATGGCAAGGCATGAAATTAGTTTGCAAAGAGGAGCAAGGCTGGCAGAGCTAGCTGCTAATGTTAGCAGGTGACTCTGATGGATTTGACTCACTATTTTCTTTTCTTTAGACAAGTCTGTTAAACACAGTTTAAATGAGCATTTAGCAAATGGGGAACATAGCAACATCCCTAATAGCAGTGGCGGCCACCAGTGTAGCACTTAGCTCGGATGTAGCTATAGAAGCAGCAGTTTGACCAGAACTGGACCACATTTATTTATTATTAAACAGCAGAGAACAGCACTGAAAGATTTTCATGACAGAAAAGATGTTTTTCGCTCTTCTGCTGAGCCTGTCAGGTTTGCAGTAGTTACCACTCAGTTGTACTGTAAGCTGCGGCTGCTGCCAGGAAGCAGTTGCCTCAGATGTAGCCACGCTATAGCGGCTATAGCAGAGTATGTTTGGTGTGAGTCAAATCCATCGCCAAGCTCTGTCATTCATACACTACTGCAGCATCAGTCTGTCAAGCTGAGGTTACTACCAAAGCATATGCATGCCTACTACCTCATTTTGTCTTACTCTGATTGGCCCATCATGAATGTGACAGAACATTTGTCCAGTCACCTTTCAAGAATTATTTAAAAGGTTCTACCCTTCCTGAACGCTTTCCATGGGAGCTTTCCCAGATGAATATGAAAAACCTTACAACAAAAAGTAAGGCAATTTGTGTTTGGTAGATTATTTCTTTGTTGTAACAATGCTTCTTGGTAATAAATCTTATACCAGTGGAAAGCCTGTTTATTACCCTTTTAATTGATGCCACATTTGTAAGGATCATGCATTTGTGGGATGAGCAGCAGAGCTGAGTATGTGGGTTGTGCCCATGAAAAATGTGCCAAATCTCTGCCAATGCCAAACAGCTGATTCTGCCACTGACTCTGGTTTGGTGTTTGGTGGATTGGATGATTGAGATTTGAAGAAACAAGACATATTGACAATTTAACAATTTATTCATTTAACAAACAGGAGCCTCAGTAGCATATGGAAGAACCACACACAGCCACAACAGCCTGGCTCCTCCTCCTCATGCTGGTCACCAGCCTGGTCACACACTGCTGTGGGATGGCATCCCATTCTTCAACCAGCATTTGTTGCAAGTCAGCCAACATGGTTGTGTTTGTCACTCTGGCACGAACAGCACACCTAAGCTGATCCCACAAGTGTTCAATGGGGTTCAGGTCAGGACTGACAGCGTGAGAAAACAGTATTCTTGGGGTGTTGTCTTCTTGGGACGCCACTTCTCGGCCTGTCTCTGACATTCCCCGTTATATGGAACTTGGCCTTCAGGCTGGAGATGGTACTGGGGTTCACTCCAAACAATGACGCAACTTGGTTTTGTTGAACACCAGCTTAAAGTTGCCCAACCGACGGGCCCTATCCAGATCAACCAAACATGGCATGCCGATTCTTGAAGCAGACATTTACTGACCACTGTAGCCCCGCCCATGCTCACAGGTGCTGCCAATCAGGCACCTGATTGGCAGCACCTGGGGGTACCAGAAGCTCAAAACAAGAGTCAATAGCAACAGCAAAATGAGCTGTTTGGCAGAGAAGATTTGGCACATTTTTGAGGCGCAACCCACATACTCAGCTCTGCTGCTCATCCCACAAATGCATGATCCGTATAAATGTGACATCATTTAAAAGGGTAATAAACAGGCTTTCCAATGGTATAAGATTTATTACCAAGAAGCATTGTTACAACAAAGACATAATGTACCAAACACAAATTGCCTTACTTTTTGTTTTAAGTTTATATTCCTGCAGTGAATGTATGGAACAGTCTGTGTGGTGTGTCAGGCTAGTTTTTTGGCCCATTTTTGCCTAAAACTAGCAACATTTCTGCTGTATAGCCTAGCTTCTTTGCCGGTGCCCCAAGCACTCTTAAAGGGGCAATGCAGACTGAAATGTCTGGAAGCCAATGCCACTATTATTGCCAAGTATCTTTTACAACCCAACTTAAAATGCAGAAATATCCCTTTAACTGCGATCTCTGGCCTTTATCTGACTGATTTTTATTTTCAGCTTTCAACCAAATATGATGAACCCTGACTGTGCTAAACCCTTTTTCAGCGTGATGCAAAGCAATCAGGAACAGAAGAGAGGTAGAAATGTAACGCAGCGTTTAGCAGCCTCTCTCTATTTTTCCCTTTTCCATCCCTGTCTCTCTCTATCTCGTCTTTCCTTCCCTCGTCTCTCATTTTAAGAAGAGTGAAAGGAGGCAGCAGACATCTTGACGTGTTTACTCACAGCCCTCAGGCTTCGGCTCACACACGGTCTTCACACACGCCACGTATCTTTGATCGGCCTGTAATGATTCTGGCGAGGTGCGGCGATACGACAGATCTAATCACGCCGTAATAACCTGTACGGTGCACACACGTGGGCCAGATCAGGGCGATAGTATCCGTGTTTGTGCTCGTACAAACGCACATGCTGCAGCGGTTCTGCTCAATTACTGCAGCAGAGAGAGTGAATGTGAGGAGTTAAAAATGAAATATTCAGGAAGGATGGATGCATGCCGGCGCGGAAAAACACACACAAACACACACAAACGCACACTCTGGGTGCAGATTTTCAGCACTAGAAAATATCCCCCTGACAGAAATGTTGTTTTTCATGCAGCATGTTTGGATTGTACTGCCACTTTTTCACATATTTCCGTTACAGTTCTGGAGAATGTGTTCACGATCATGTCAAACAAACACTCTAGCTTCAGTGTTGTTGTTTAACATGCAGATTTGTACGTTTCTTTTAATTCCTAACCAAAAATAAACCTTTTTCATCCTTTCTGTTCTATAATTGTACACCTTTGAAGTCGTTGATCCCCTTGAAATAGCATTAGAGGACTCATCAAACCCAAACATGTTGAATCTGTCTGACTGCAGCTCAGAAGCTCAGCTCCACTGCCTTTAAAGCACAGGTGTCAAACTCAAGGCCCGGGGGCGAAGTCCGGCCCGTGGTACAGTTGTATCCAGCCCACAAGATCATATGATCTTTCTATTATAACTGGCCCGACAGAAAAGAATGAAGGGCTTGGGCCCCAAACGTCACATGGGTGATAATCTTCATTAAAGAAGCCTTTGGAGCAGCTTCTGTCTTGCTTGATAGACTTTTTGGTTCAGCACCCAGTACTCAACTTTATGGGATGTGTGTGCCTTTGAATTTTTTTATTGTAACTGGCCCACCAGTATGAGGTCTGCAGACTTAGCCCAGTAAACATGTAAACTTAACGCTGATGATTTAAATATCCTTGTTAAATTGAAAAAATCTGAAGAAGTAAGGAATAAAAGAAGTTTAATAAAGCCTCAGGAAGGTGAGAAAATAAATTTGTGTTTTCATTTCATATTTTCAATTTTTCATCTCACAGTTCTGACTTAAACTTATGATTTTGACTTTTTTCATGTTTTGACCTTCAACATTCACAATTCAAAATACTAAGTCATATTTTTACCTTCTAAACTTTTGATTTTGACTTTCTATCTCATTTATTTGCTTTGTAAAATCATTAATTTGCCTTTAAATTTTGTGTTTTGACCTTTTGAACTAATAAATTTGACATTTTTATCTGATATTTTGAGACTTTAAAATTATAATTTTTATTTTTTTAAATCTCAGAATGATTTATTATGAGTATTATTTTTATTTTTCATATTTTACTGATGGTGAAAATGAGGTTGACAGTTTATGTTTAAATGTTGACCTTGTTAGGCTCTCAGGTAAGGCCTAAATTCAGAATCGGCCCTCAAGTCTTCTCATCGGAGCAAATCTGGCCCCAGACCCAATACGAGTTTGACACCTATCAAAGCTTTTTCATCACTTCTTTTGGTGCCAGAATCCCAAAATGCCGACATTTTCTCTCACATTTAACCACAAAAACTGATCAGAGTTTGTCCAACCAGTTGCTTCCTCTGCCTGATCGTAAACCTTGTCTCTAAATCAAAAATTATTGTCGACTGATGTGCTAATTTGTGCAGAAAAGCACTTTAAGTTTCAAAAAATGGCTTCAGACAACACTGGTGCAACAATGCAGCACTGGAAAAGCTGCGGTCATGAAGTACCTCCCTTTGCTTTCATTTCATCCACTAATCAAGAGTTGCTTCACTTACATGGATTTTGAAATTGCTTTGAAATGCCAAATAAAATGAGGTTAATGGGTGTAAAGTCATGCAATGCAGCAGTTATTGTAATGAAAACATATTTTTAGGAGCCCTTATTGTTGCATGAAGCAGCAGCAGCGCAGACCTGCTCAACATGTCCAACTGTAATAGTTTTACCGGTTTGCTTTCTATTGTGAGATTAAATGTGATTATTACTTGATCTTAAAGAAACTCTGCTGCCTGAGTAAACTTAAACAAGTCAGCGTGATGGAAGATAACGCAAACAGAAAGCGAGGCTGCAGGTTTTAGTTCCTGATGGTGTCAGAGGAAAGACTGAACCAGTGTGGACAGGTTCATCGTGTTTTCCTGGACTCAGTGTGAGTGAAGCTCTCATGATTCACTCTGACTCTGCAAAGACTGACGCCTAGGATTATTTGGTCTATCTGTGACTCCTGGCAGTGTCATCTGTGAAAGGACTGAGGCAAAATCATCACTTTTTACCAGGTTTAATGTAGAATTGATCGACTTTGTATTGAACCTCATCCTCTGCTTTGTCAGCCTCCATGCTAAGATGTAGATATTCTTGCTGTTTACGATGTGCATGGATGCACGCCACATGTCTGCAACCAACATAAAAGATTAACAAATTTCTGTCCATGCAGGGAGGAGGATGTTGCAGGAAAAAAAAGTGTGTTCTGACCACCAGTCATCAGCTGATCTGATCTAAAGTTACCATCGGTTGTTAATGCTACTGAAAAATCAGTTCTGATCTCAAGATTAACATTGTAGACAGCTGTTCATATCTGTTCATAGTTTACATCTCACACATCAGGTTGTTGTATCTAGCCTGAACTCTCTCATGTGCCCTCTAGTGGTCTAGTCAAACATTGCATCAAGACAAGCATAAAGAAGGAAAAAGGTCCACACACTTGAAAGTTCCTCTTAAAAGATTTATTCATCTGCTACAGGCAGGCTTTAGTTATACTGGGAGCTGATAGAGAAGGCTGCTCCTGGTGTAGCGTTTAGCTCTGATGTCTTTGCAGATCACGTCTGCAGCAGCAGCAGAGCACTCCAGATGAGGGGCGAGCAATGATTTCAGCATTTAATGCCACCACGAGGCCATGTGTGGAGCTGTTTACGACTATGCCAAGCATTCTAAGTGTGAAAGTAAAAATATTCTTAAATCTTAAGCTTCTTTTGTTTCCCAAAGCTAGTGAAATATTCAGGACGACAAAACAATCTCACAGAGAAACAGCAGCAAGCAGGAATTTAAAAAAATCTCCATCTGAAGCCTGGACAAGCAGCGTCACACAAAGCTTGTGTCTGTTTCTACAAAGCGGTTCAGTCCGGTTCTGTCATCTGACCCGTGGGAAATCTGTCTCTTTTTAGAGATCCAGATCATGTGGATCAGCTCAGTAGAGCTGGTCGCTCTTCTTTTGGTGCCAGTTTGGCTTTTTGAATGTGGACTAAATAAGAGAAAAGGATGGAGGAAAGGAAACTGGCACTCAAACAGGAGCTAGCTACAACAGGCTGGCTCATGAGTGGCGCATACTTGGTCTGGTGTAGTGAAAGGGGCTCCGCTAGCCTCTTAGCTCAGTACTAGACTCCTCTAGACTCTGGTCTCCCTTCATCTGGATAGAGCAGTGGTTCTCAACCTTGGGGTCGGGACCCAATTGGGGGTCGCGAGATACTGAGAGGGGGTCACCAGATGCCTTAAAAAAAACTAAGAATATTTTTTAAATAACAGTGTTGCCACTTTACCCCAATTTTAACAATTTTTAACCCTTTTCATCACTTTTTAACACTAAATTTGCCAACTTTAGCCCATTTTTGCAACTTCAACCCATCTGTGTCAATTTTACACCCTTTCCACCACTTTTTTTCTGCCTGTTTTTCACTTCTTGCCACTTTCTGCCTGTTGCCTCATTATTGCCAGTATTAACCACTTTTTACATCTCTTTTGCCCATTTTAACCACAGTTATCCCATTTTTGTCAGTTTATATCAATTTTTCATCCCAGTCCACCTAATGTCCTCATTTTTTTGCACATTAAAGCCATTTCAGCCACTTTTTAATCCACTTTTACCACGTTTTGTACCCATTCTTGCCAATTTAATCCAGTTTTGGTTATTTTTTGGCAACCTTTATCTAATTTTTACCACTCTTAACCCGTTTATGTTCTTTAAAAATCCATTTTGACCACACTTTCCACCATTTTTTGCCATTATTCATTAATTTAATCAGTTTTTGTTATGTTTTGGTTTGGTTTTTTTACCATTTTTAACAAAAGTAATTTTATTTTAAGCTTAACTTCCCAATGGACCATGATTTTGCTGACCTCCATGGGCCCCTAGTTTGGCTGGGCCTCAGAAACCTCACTCTTCATCCCTCCTTAGGGGCAGCCTGGTCTCCACATGATTATTCTTGAAGGTGCATGGCTGTGTTCAACCACCTTCAGGTACAGTGGGGGTCCCTGGTTTCTGGCACCTGTATTTTGGGGTCCCAGGCTGAAAAGGTTGAGAAGCTCTGGGATAGAGGACGCTAGAAGGTCTGCAGGAGTAATTTATGATATCAGCGTACAGGTCCATGTAGAGCTTTAGAGTTCTAACTTTCCTCCATTCCCATTCGTTCATAAGGCTGACCCCCACCTCCTGAACCCCAGCAGACATTCAGGATCATGCGATTGGTAACAACCTACAGTTTTATCAGAAGTGGAACAAGCTTTTATTACATGAAGAGAAAAGAACAGCACTGAAAGCTTCTCTGATCTTTTTACACTCAGCACAAATTTAGAAGTTCTGCCACCTCATGTTTGTCTCGTTGCTCTGATTGGCCGGTAATGAATGAGACAGAACATTCATCCAATCACCTTCAGAGAATCTTTTGAGAAGTCCAGACCTTCCTAGACACTTTGCATGGGAGGTTTTCCTTGTGAATGTGAAATACATCCATGACATGGATTTATGGAACAGTCTCTGAGGTGTCAGGTTTTTTTTTTTTTTTTTGAGCCCTAAAGCTTTGAGCGTTTGCTCTTTCACCTTTATGTTATAAAACTCTACAGGATGCTGAATGCAGAGCTGTTTGTGAAACAAATACTGTTATAAAAATCTGCTGATATATAATCACTCACTCCAACTTATAAGAGGTAATAGTTTTAATTTGTTTATTATGAAGCAGCCTTTTTAACTAATGACTCTCCCTCTCTCTCTCTTTACCCACCCCATTCTGTGTCTTTGTCTCTCGCCCGCCTGTGCAGCGATGGCTCAGGAAGAAGCGGCACCTACATCCTGATCGACATGGTCCTCAACAAGATGGCTAAAGGTGGGTTTTTCTCCTCTTCTTTGCTTTTTTTCATTGTTTGACTGATTTCCACGGCAACATGGACTCCAAATAGGAGCCAAACAGCTTTCAAAATGTTTTGACTATTATTCATCAGAGCTAATGTGATTTCATTAGCTAATTACAGTGATAAGCAGGTGAAAATGATATTTTCTGTTAACACAAAACAGCTAAATCACTGTCGACAGTTGGGTTTAATTAATGCTCATTAATATCTGTTTCATTATCTCAGTCAGTGGCACGTCGCTTTGGCGCCACGCTGCAGGATCTCTCTTCTGTTGTGCTTTTAAAACACTTCAAACCCTTTAAAAACAAAAAAGTGAGAAATTAACCCCAGTGAGGTGATCGATGACAATCACTCGAACCAGAAGACAATAACAGCAGCAAATTCAGCTTGAGTTTGAACAACTAAAACACCGTTAGAGCAGCTGAGAACCCAGCCCTTTACATCAGTGATCCTCAACCTGTGGCTCATGATTCGTGGCTCTTTTATGTCTTCATTTTAAACATTATTCCCCCTGAAAACCTTTAAAAGGAAAATTTTACCTCAGAAATTATCCATTGCAAGTCACATTAATCAGTTTGTTTCCTACACCTACACAGTAGGCTTTAATTGTCAACCTCTATTGTTGTCTGCATATTTCCGTTGCCCTTATTTGCATTTATTTGCTACTTTAATTCCATTTTACTGCTTTTAGCCCATTACTGACACTTTTATCCAGATTTTTGCAATTTTTATGCCCCTTTTTTCACCTTTTTTGTCACTTTTTGCCCATTTAAGGTGCCTTTGGCAAGTAAATGCCTCTAATTTCCCATTTTGCCACTTTTTTGTGCTTTTTGCCCATTTTTCCCACCTTTTTTCTGATTTTTGCCCATTTTAATCACCTTTAACTCCTTTTTCTCCACGGTTTTGCCAATTTTGGGACCGTTTTTGCCAACTGTAACTCATTTTTTTGACTCTTTTGACCCATTTTGGCCACATTAAGCCCATTTTGGCCACTTCTTCTTTTCACTTTTCTCTCCTTTTTGACATTTTATCTTGCTTTTTGCATTTTTTCCCCCCTTTCCCCCACTTCTCCCCATTTAAGCTGCCCTTAGCAATTAAATGCCACTTTTTGCCCTTTTTTCCCACCTTTTTTTATGATTTTTGCCCATTTTGGTCACTTTTCACCAAATTTTCTCCACATTTTTGTCAATTTTGGATCATTTTTGCCACCTGTAACTAATTTTTTTGCCACTATTTACCCATTTTTGCCACTTTCTGCCCTTTTTTGCCACTTTTCTCCCAGTGTTTGCCACTTTAAGGCCATTTTGTCCACAGTTTTTCTGATTTTTGCCCATTTAAATCACCTTTAACTCATTTTTCTCCACGGTTTTGCCACTTGTGGGACTGTTTTTGACACTTTTGGACCATTTCTGCCAACTGTCACTAATTTTTTGACACTTTTTACACATTTTTGTCACTTTCTGCCCATTTTTGCCTTTTTTTGTCATTTTTCTCCCCTTTTGACATTTTATCCTGCTTCTTGCAATTTTTTGCCCCTTTTTGCCTCTTCTGGCCCATTTAAGATGCCTTTTGCAATTAAATTCCACTTTTTGCCCATTTCCCCCACCATTTTTCTGATTTTTGCCCATTTTAGTCACTGTTAACTCATTATTTTGGTCATTCCCCACCAATTTTGCCACTGCCACACTCCCAGAGTTGGCACTTTTTGCCCATTTTTGCCACATTTAACTCATTTTAATTGCTACTTTCCACCACTTAGATTGTGGCTATTGCAAATGTATTTTTCAACAATGGCTCTTTGGTTGAGTGGGGTAGAGTAACACTGCCCTGCACTGTTAACTACACAGAAAGTCAAGTTTAACATTCATTTTATCCACCAGGCTGCAATCAAACCTGCAGATTTTTGTGGTGAGGCACCACTGCAGTAGCAGCTTAGCTTCCAGGACCAAAACATCAGAACTGCAGATTTTCACTCAGAATTTAACCAAACAATGCCAGGAGATTGCATTGCACAATGTTGTGTTCCTAGGACTTCTTTTCCTGTTGAAAGATTGAATGGCAGAATGTTCACTGGCTGTATTTGACAGAAAAAAACTCAAAATAAGCCGAGTGTAAGCTGTGTATGTTGAAATAAGTTTAGGTGTTGATGGGTCTGGGTTGGAAATATAAATATATTTTAGTTGCTAAGGGAGGGTCCTGCAGAAAAAGTTTGGTCACGACCAGCCGAGTATGAGTGCCACATAAAATATGTGAATAAACACAGAAAGAGAAAGCTTTATTTTTTTCTTTGACATCTATGAGGATGTTTTATAAACTGAATATAAACCTCGTACATCAGCATGTAATCCTTCTAGATGAAACACAAAATCCCAAAAGTGCAGTGACGAGAATCTCAGCAGACTGAGGCTGTGTGTTTGTCAGTGGAGAGAATAATCAGTCAGGATGGTGTTGGGGCTTCCCTGAATATTCAGATTTAGTGGAAACTTTCAGATGAATTCACCTCCAGTGCAGCCATATCAGAGCAGAACTATAGAGACTGGTCTGTGGCAGTTTCTCCATCACATAGTGCAGACTTTTTACCTTTGAGATGACGGCTTATACCAGACATATCACAGACACTTTTCTCTTGACTAGTGTAAAATGCTGAGGCATGCAGCACCATGACTGCACCTGCAAACACTGACGACTGCTTCTGCCTTCATTCATTGTGTCTAACAAGCAGCTGCACGCTGTGTGAGGGAGATCACCCCAGCCACTCACTGAGTGTCAATCAGTCCCTGCAGATCCAGGTGTGTTTGCGTCTGATTGGCTCTGACTCAGCGCAGGTGTGGGAAGCTTTTATAAACTCTTGTGTTGCAGAGCTTAGAGGTAGTGGGAGCAGCTCTCTCAATGGTTTTCCTTGTTGCTCCACTCTGCTCCGGGTCAGATTCATGCTGTTTCCTTTCAGGAGAGCCACAGAGCATCAATCCATGCAGAGCAGATCGACCCAGACAGACTCAAAAACACAAAGAGTGTCTGGTCAGTTTCAAAATACAACAGGAAGCACCCACTGTAAATCTCATCAGTATAACAACATTACATCAAAAGGTCAGAGGGTCACAGAACACACTGGTGCCATCTGTAAGCTCGCCCCTGTTACTGGTCATCAAACCACCACAGCAGTACAGAGAACAGACGTTTTACACCTCTTGGCCTTCATTTTAAAGGACGTGACTGAGGAAATAATATATTTTTCTGCAAAATAAATCCATTTATTTGTTTTCATTAAATTATTTTTGTACATTATTTTGTAAGCCGTGCAGGATAAATGGAAATTACTTGTTATTGAAGCATGTTTCATGAAAATATATAAATATAGTTATCCAGTTAAATCAACAGCGTTGACTCAACCAAGTTCTTTGCATGTAGCGTGTTACTACCTTTTCTTCTATACCACCTGTAACTATACCAGGAACTATATCAGTCTGTTTACCACCAGATTTTATCATCCATTTTATGTTTATTTTCACTTTTTGCCATTTTGGTATTAAATCGTCTTTTATTGTTTTTTGGTCCAAACCAAAAAAAGTCATGTGTGGATCAATCATAATTTCTTTAAAGACCCTGTAAATTGAAAATAAATCTGTATTTAGGTTTGTTGTATGACAGCTCACTGTGTTATGAACTCCTAAATCCAATTTCAGCCAAATAAAACATCTCTTAGTTTATAAACTTAAACTTCAACATCATGAAAAATGAGGCAGTAAATCTGCTCTTGGATGGCGTGGGCGTTTCTGTAGAATGATCTGAGGCCATGCCCACTGAGGAGAAATAAGATCCTCCTGCCTCTTAACCTTTTGTTGACCTCAGAGGAAGAGACAAAGTCTGTTTTCTGTCTCAGATCTCTGTTCTGATGCTCTAAATCACCGATCATCAACTGGTGGCCCGGGGGCCACAACAGGCCCCCCAAAGCTTCCTGTCCCTGGAAGATCATTAAATTCAGAAAAGGAGGAAAAGAAGATTTTAAAAGTATCTTTTTGCCTCTAAATGTCTGCAGCTTTTAAATCCAACCCAAAAAATTAACATTGAAAAAGCTTTAGAATTCATTACCATTTGATCTGTTTTTACAAAGATTTACTGTCATAATTAGTAAGTATTTAAAATATGTTTAAGGTTGGCAGAAGTGCTGCAAAAATGACCAGATAAAGTGGTGAAAAGAGGTTAAAATGTGGCAAAAAATTGTAAAGGAGGAAAAATGGCACGAAAGTTATCAAAAAATTTGTTACAAATGACAAAAAATAGTGCAAGAAAGTCATGAAAAGGGGTTAAAAAGTGGCAAAAGTAGAAGAAAAGTGGCAAAAATTGATAAGAGTGGCACAAAGGAGATAACACATTTGGGAAAAGTGGTTTGAAATGGGTTAAAATCGTTTAAAAATTGTGTTAAAGAGGCAAAAAGAATCAAGAATGGGTTAAAAGTGGGAAAAATTGGTTTTAAAGTTGCAAAAATTGTTGAAAAAATGTAACGAAAAGTGGCAAAACGTAGAGAGGAGTGTCACAAAGGGGATAAACCATGCAGGAAGAGTGGTTACAATCATGTCAAAATTGGGTTAAAGAGGCAAAAGTGGGCAAAAAGCATCAAAAAAGGGTTAAAAGTGTCAAAAATGGGTTAATATTGGTGCTACATGACACTTAAGGAGGACCCAGTCTCTGGGATTTTCAGGGGTCTGGCTGATTCTGTTGTCAGGTCCGTCTCCTTGTGGTCTGCTGAATTGTAGATAATAGTGGTAGATCTCACTGGTAATGACTCAAAATGTCCTGTGTTCTGAGGGAAAATACAAATACTACTACAAAAATATTTAAATCAGACCAACATATTTATTTAATTTGTGTGTATTTGAAGGCCCGGCCCCCAGAGTTTCTGTCGAGAATGAATCTGGCCCTTGTGCAGATGTACTTGATGACCCCTGCTCTGAATGATCCGTAGACCACTGTGGCTGATAGATTTAGTAAACTTACCTCACAGTGAACAGAAAAACAGCATTAACTGACTGTTAACTTTGAATAAAAGCAGTGACATCAGCTAACAGACTGGACTGAGATGAACTGCTCTGTGATTTTAGATTGTAGTCTTAGAGGGGCGGGGCCATTCCCCACTGTGGACTTGTGACATCATGAGCCCACGTATTGGCCCCGCCCACATGAAACCCAGCCAGGAGAGAGGTGAAAAACTTTCTAAACGGTCTAAATCCAGAATTCAGTCAGATGTAGATCTCAGTGTTTTCACATGTTTGCAGCAGCCAGATTCTCACATTTCTAGAGTGTTAAGACACAAATTTGGGATTTCACTTCACAGAGAGTTTAAATGAGCCAGAAATCATCACATTTGGGCATTTTTTAAATAAATAATAAATGTTAACAGGAGATTAACTTAAAACGTCAGCCCTGGTCTGGTGTACTAAGAATTCTCACACGTCTGCTGTGTAAAAAGGTCTTAATTTTTCTCAGTCCAGGTTTTGAAAAGCTCTTAAAAGTCTTAAACTCAGAGCACAAATGGCCCTCCTGTGGCTCCTTTCCCTCACGTTTCTCCCCCACTCTCCTATCCCTGTTTCTGACTCTACCCACCATCCTCCACCCCAAATTTAGAGTCTTAAATAAGATTTTTAAAGTGTGATGGAGCTCTGCTTCACGTGCTGCATTATGCCAACAACACCGTCCCTGTACGCCACGCTGGATGTCAGAAACCGTCAGAAAATACTCCAGTCTTTCAAACTCCAAATCCAGCTATCGTCAAAATGATGTCTCTTTTCTGGAAAATTCCTCCAGAGCCCCGAAAGACGATTTAGAGCTATTTTCACTGGTAGAACTACTGTGAACGCAGTTTTTTCACTTAATCACAGCAGATGACTGGATCTCACACTGCCGCCCTTATCTCCCAGAGGATCTTTAGATTATTTAGTCTTTTGTGAGTTGTGGAATAAATCTGTGAAGGTTAAAAAAGTCTCTTCCTCTGGAAAACAGACTGCCTTTCCCTCCACAACATCCCTGCACTCCTCCCCTCCTCTTTTCTGGAGGTTTTTGTCTGTCCTGAGAAGCTGGAGGCCCCCAGGTTTGCAGGCTGGCCCCGTCCTGATCAAAGACTCTCCTCCTCCTCCTCCTCCTCCTCTTCTTTACTTTCCCACTCCCTCTCTCTGAAGGAATGAATTGTAAATTTGGGCGAGTATTACGGCGGTGTTGAGGAGGTATTGCTGTGGTTCTCACCCGTCTTCTACTTCTCCAAAAGCCTCCCTCCTCCTCCCGCCACCCTCCTCTTCATCTTAAGAATCGAATGAAACCCATCGAGGGCCGGGGAGCTTTTCAGCATCCTTGCGTTTCTTTTTCCCACCTCCAGCTGGTGAGCCCGGCCCTCGGCTCCGTCTTTCGGGCTCTTTTACGGCCTCCTCAAGGACTCTGCCTTTCTTATCCCACCCCCCTCCCTCCTCGGCGACCTCCACCCTGAAGCCAGGCTCTTGCAGAGGAGAGAAGTTCAACATGAGGCCAGAGTTTTTTATACTATTCCTCGTTTTTCATGCCTCTGCGTTTGCAAAGCAGGACGGCTTGAAAAAGGTGTTTTTTTTTCTTTATCCCGTCCATTTGAGGTTTATCAGAAGCTGCACAATAGCCCTCAGCTTGTTAAGTCCTCCACTATAAAAAAGAAGGAGAAACTAGCAGTGAGTAGTGTGTTGCAGCTTTTCCTGGCTAGAAGGGGGTCTATTGTGTGGTAGAAGGAGAAAAAACGCTCAGAAAACCTGTGAAACAGAAGAAGAAAACGGTGTGAATGAGCAGTTCTCCCACCATTCATTTCCCTCCTCATGCCAGGGAGAGAAAGAGGCGTTATTATGTGTCACAACAAGAACCCAGGAAAGAGAATTTTGCGCTTTTTGTTTCCACAGAGTTCGGGTAGAGGAAGAGGAGGAGGAGGAGGAAGAGGAGGAGGAGGGGAGACGGGAAACAAATTTAATGTCTTTTTCTTTTCTCCTGCAAATGTAATCGTTGCTCACATCCTCTCCATTTTTCTTTTATTCCATCTCCAGCAGAGATAATTCAGCTCATGTTCATTATCAGCCGTGACAATAGGCTGGATATAGTTTGAGAGAGTTCTGCATTTAGGCTGGAAGATCATAAAAGCTATCTTTCCAACAGGAAGAGATTTATGCATTTGAACCAGACCTGGAGCCATCGCCATCCAGTTAAAACACTGTTCATTTAAGCCACTGATGCTCAACCTGTGGCTCTAGGGCCACATGTGGCTCATCTGTGATGATTCGTGGTTCCTTTATGTCTTCATGTGAAATATTATTCCCCCAGAAAACCTTAAAAATGAAAATTTACCTCAGAGATTATCCATTCAAGTAACATTTATCAGTTTTTTCCCACATTTACATAGTAGGCTTTAATTTTAGCCCATTTTTGACACTTTTAGTCAGCTTTTTTCAATTTTTTGCCCCTTTTTTCACCTATTTTTGTCATTATTTGCCCATTTAAGCTGCCTTTTACAATTAAATGCCATTAATTTCCTATTTTGCCACTCTTTCATGCTTTTTGCCCATTTTTCCCACCTTTTTTCTGATTGTTGCCCATTTAAATCACTTTTCATTCATTTCTTGCAACGTTTTTGCCACTTTAAGCCCATTTTTGCCACTTCTTTTGTCACTTTTCTCCCCTTTTTGATACTTCAATCCTGCTTTTTGCATTTTGTTGCCCCTTTTTTGACACTTTTCGCCCATTTAAGCTGCCTTTTGCAATTAAATGCCACTAATGTCCCATTATGCCACTCTTTCATGCTTTTTGCCCATTTTTCCCACCTTTTGTTCTGATTTTTGCCCATTTTAGTCACTTTTCACTCATTTTTCTCCATGTTTTTCTGACTTTCTGACCAATTTTTGCCACCTTTAACTCATTTTTTGCCACTATTCACCCATTTTTGCCACTCAAATAGAAATACCTGGATGTGCCCATGGCTGCAGCTTAGCCAAAGAAACCGATGAGTACAACTTCTCCCCTCTGAGGGTCAAAGACATTACCAAAGCTAACAGAGCACACTCAGAGGCATGCATGTACAGCAGTAACCCTGGTTTCAAACATGTGGTCTTTTTCCAGTTTGCTCTCTGCATATTCTTTATGTTGTACCACTGCTAATAAAACGCTCTCCTACATGGACTAAAAGTAGCTGTATGCGTTCTCACTGCTGTAGAAAATCTTAGAAAAGTTCATCTGCAGTCATTTTAATGGTCAGGATTTTAATTATTGATCAGTGAGTGACTTGAGTTTTCTTGTGGATTTATCCTCTTGAACAAAGGAATTTAAACACTTTTCCAAAGATAGTACAACGTAGATGTAGATAAATGGATTGTTTTTGCTTCTAAATGGATTATAATCCTCTTTTAATGTCTCACATTGTCTGATAATCTGGCCCGTGATGGCTCGAGGTCATTCAGCAGCCAAAATGTCCTCAGCCGTGGGGCTCATCGCCAGTTTGGCACGCCGACAGAATGACTAGGTAGTGAATCGCACCGGCACAGATTCACAGGAGTGTAAGACTTTGGCACGGCCTGCAGAGCTTTGAACGGTGACCTTCAGGAGTTTAAAGGTGACTGGAGGACTATCAGAGATCAGAGGAGCCTCCTATAGAAATGAGTCAGCTTTCAGGGTTTCTTTAGCACCATGGAGCTGTTTACAGAGAGCTGACTGGAATCACTTCTCTGACAGATGTTGACAGATGTTAGCTGGATTATCTCGTTGCTGTTTCCAACCTGGTGTTTACACCTGTGTGGATTTTTGTCTGTGCTTGTCTGACAGGTGCCAAGGAGATTGATATTGCAGCAACGCTGGAGCATCTGCGTGACCAGAGACCGGGGATGGTCCAGACCAAGGTAAGACTCTCACAATAGTGTGAACGACCCTTACCTCTCCATGACTCTGTGGTCTCCCTCCTCCCTCTGCAGCTCAGCTGAGTGCAGTCAGAGTGGAGGAGGGGTATTTAGAGGAGCCTTAGTCCCTCTGTACATGTTTATTCCTGGGTTTTTCCCCATTTCCAGCCATTAAATTTTCCATTAAGTTAGTTTGTTTGGGTCAGGCAGGTCAGGTTTAGCTCAAAGCAATATAAAATGCAGTTTTTAAATGGTGATTTCATTTTGGCACTCCTTGTGAATTCATAAATTAGCTTCGATTAATCACATATTTTGGAAAACTGAGTTCAGTTTCTTTGCCCCTTTTTCCTCTTTTTGCCACTTCTTGTCCATTTAAGCTGCCCTTTACAATTAAATCCTATTTTTTTTGCCCATTTTTCCCCCAATTTTTTTAAGATTTTTGCCCTTTTTAGTCACTTTCACTCATTTTTTGCAGCGTTTTTGCCACTTGTAACTCATTATTTGGTCACTTCCCACCCATTTTTGCCACTTTTAACTCATTATTTGGTCACTTCCCACCCATTTTTGCCACTTTTAACTCATTATTTGGTCACCTCCCACCCATTTTTGCCACTTTTAACTCATTATTTGGTCACCTCCCACCCATTTTTGCCACTTTTAACTCATTATTTGGTCACTTCCCATCCGTTTCTGCCACTTTTAACTCATTATTTGGTTACCTCCCGCCCATTTTTGCCACTTTTAACTCATTATTTGGTCACTTCCCACCCATTTTTGCCACTTTTAACTCATTATTTGGTCACCTCCCACCCATTTTTGCCACTTTTAACTCATTATTTGGTCACTTCCCACCCGTTTCTGTCACTTTTAACTCATTATTTGGTTACCTCCTGCCCATTTTTGCCACTTTTAACTCATTATTTGGTCACTTCCCACCTGTTTCTGTCACTTTTAACTCATTATTTGGTTACCTCCTGCCCATTTTTGTCGCTTTTCTCCCAGTGTTCGCTGCTTTTTGACCATTTTTGCCACATTTAACTATTTTAATTGCCACTTTTCACCTCTTAGATTGTGGCTCTTGCAAATGTATTTCTCAACAATTTGGCCCTTTGGTTGAGCAGGGTTGAGTAACACTTTCTTAGAATATAGAAGATTTGTTGCAGAGGTAGAAACCAGACTCTACTGTGAGGGGACAGGTCATCTCTAAACCAGCCTCTGCACAGTCACGAGTCTGCAGAGCAAAGTTTGTGAGACTTTTTCGTCTGGAAGTTTCTAAAAATGTCATCTTTTCATTTCTGAGTCAAAGTTTTGTTACTGACAGCCGCGGGGATCAAACCTGTGACCTTCACGTCATAACACCGTCTCCAACAATCAGTCATACCTTCATTAAAACTTCATTTTATCCCAGTGTCTATCCTCTGCCAGCCCCATTGTGAGATAGACTGGATTAGCAGTTTTTCAGGGACTCAATGCTCCCCCTCAGGCAAGATCAATCGATTTCTGAGAAGTAATAGAGCAGGTATTATAGTCAGGTCTGACGAGATCACAGAGGAATATGTATGGAATTCAAATAGGTGGTAATAATCTGTTCTTAAACCTGCCTTCTACTTTCATGAAACCTCAGTAAGTTTTTGATGTTGAAGAGTTCTCGCTCGGCTAACTTTTTACTTTCCGAGACTTTGTGATTATTTGAAGAGTGCATAATAGAGGTTACAGAAGTTAAACACTTAAAAAGTGGCTGATTTTTGAGACAGAAAGCCTTTCATCGATGCTGTACTTCTCCATTCACATGATTAAAGACACTTAAACCCGACCTAAGAGATTCACCTAACACAGCCAGTCTTTCCTCATCTTCTTCTACGTAGGGTGACGTGGGGTCAGTCTGGAAACTTCCATTACCGGCTGATCTGTGAACATAATTAGAAAGAAAAACCAGGATGTGTGTAAAACATCCGCTGTATTGATCGGGGCTTTATTAAACCATGCATCCTGAGAGGAGCTGCTGTCACTGCGCTCTCTCGTGCATCGATTCCCCGCGTGGTCAGCTGGACCGTCTTCAGCACTCGGGTTTCATTTCTGATTTTGATAAGGGAGGACACTGTTGGACCATTAATCTTCCATTTCCTGTTATGGTGCAATAAATCAGACATTAAACACAAGTAAATCTGCCTGATGAATACTTCCAACTACACTGACTCATACTGTAAGCTGTTCATGATTATAACCAGATTAATGATCAGTAATGCTGCATGTGCATCACTGCTTAGTGTGGACCTTCTATCAGCAACCCGATGGCAGTTATAACCCTAGTTCCAAAAAAGTTGGGGCGTGTGTAAAGTATAAATAAACCACTCTGGGTGTGGCTCAGCGAGGCCAAACAGATGATAGAAAAGGGAATTAGCATGGCTTGGTTAGAACAGCGGCTCTCAACTTTGGGGTCGGGACCCCCTTGGGGGTAGCAAGACACTAAAAGGGGGTCTCCAAATTCCCTAAATAAAAAACTAAGAATATTTTGTTGCCACTTTAAACCAATTTTGCCAAATTTTCATCATTTTTTTCCCACAAATTTTAAGACATTTTTGCTATTTAACACTTATTTTTGCCATTTTAAACCCTTTAAGCGCCAAAGTCGCAAAATTGCAACCAGCAACATTGCTGAATTAAACGGGCTGTAGCTGCAAATGTGGTGCCTAATGTTTTTACTACTTTACACCAGGAGATGGCGGACATGAGTAACTTCAACCCCAGCAGCATTTGTGGGCGTGTTTCTATTCAAAGTTTTGGAGAGAGAGAGTTTGAAGACGCACCGCCGGTCGAGGAGACGAGGAAGTGGTAGTAGTGGTTGTGGTCGGTACGTAAAAGAGAGAAAGAGCGAATTGTAGTCAGAATACTCACGATGCTGGGAGGAATAGTGGAATATTCACCCCATGACGATGACGTTCAGTCGTCCAGTGAGACCAAGACGTCAGAGCCACACGAACTCCGTGCACCATGAGAGTCCACAAGCAGCACATACCGAAGCTGATTCGGGGCCGGGGTGGGAGTAATCAGCGGATGCCGATGAGGGGACGTGGTGGGGGTTTCAGGGGTGGTCAGAACACGAACATTGACAGAGGTAGCAGGAATTTAAAAAACACCACGGAGGTAGGGGCAGATGTGGTAGAGGCAGTGGCGGTGGAGGCCGCCTGGTGATGTCAGAATATGCAAATTAGATGAGTGAATTTACTCCCACCATAAACTTTGGCTCATACTGAAGAGTTTTCTCATTTACAGTCTGCCTTTATCTCTAACCACTTTCAAGCTACAGCCTTTTGAAATCTTGGTATCACAATTGAAAATTTTCTTGAAGAAACTGTGGCGCCCAAAGGGTTAAACCCTTTCCACCACTTTTTTCTGCCTGTTTTTGCCACTTCTAAAACAGTTCTTGCCACATAACCCTAATGTTGCCTCTGTTGACCCATTATTGCCACTACTAACCCCATTTTTACCAAATTTTTTTCCCATTGTTCCCATTTTAACCACATTTCACTATCTGATATGCCCATTTTTGACAATTTGATGAATTTCTACCAATATCTGCCTATTTTTTCTTTCTCAGTGAGCACTATTTTGCCAGTTTATATAGATTTTTCTTCCCATTTCACTAGTTTTTCACTAATTTTTGCCAATTTAAAGCCTTTTCAGCTACTTTTTAATTCCTTTTTACCAGTATTTGTGCCCATTTTTGCCACTGTAACCCATTTTTGCCTTTTTCAGTATTTTTTTGCCATTCTCATACAATTTTCTAGCCCATTTCGGCTACTTTTAAGATCCAATTTCACCACCTTTTTCATCATTTGCCATGATTAACTATTTTTTCCATTTTTATTTTTTATTTTTTGAACAATATGGATATCACAGCTTACCTTTACAACAGACCATGATTTTGCTGACCTCCATGGGCCCCCAGTTTGGCTGAGCCCCAGAAAGCTCTCCTGTTTATCCCCCCTTATGGACGGCCTTGTCTCCACATGACTATTCTTGATTGTGCATGGCTGTTCAACCACCTTCAGGTACAGTGGGGGTCCCTGGTCTCTGGTACCTTTATTTTGGGGGTCACAGGCTAAAAAGGTTGAGAACCCCTGGGTTAGAGAGTAACACGGGAGCATCACACAACATCTGAACCAAACTTTTTCTCCTTTAATGAGAGATTCATAAACTTTCTCTTCTCTTTCCTCTTCTCTTTGTCTCTGCAGGATCAGTTTGAGTTCGCATTGACAGCTGTTGCAGAGGAGGTGAATGCCATCCTGAAAAATCTTCCACAGTAGAAAGGAGCGCCTCCTTCTCCTCCATCCTTGAGGACATCCCCGACTCAAACCTCCACCTCCCATCTGCTGTTCCCTCCTTCCCTCTCTTGTCATTCCTTCTTTTTCCCTTACCCCTTTTCTCCCTCTTTCCTAGTTCTTACCTTTTCTCTTCTCTCCTTCGTTTCGTTCTGTAGCTTTTTACCCAGTCTTTACCTATCTTATCGTCTTTCTTCTTCTCCTTTCTTTATCCATATCCCCTCCTCTTCTTCCCTCCACAGCCCTTCCTCTTTCTCCATCTTAGTAAAACGTCATGCCAGGAACCCGTTGACCCAGTCTTGTACATAGATAGACCTTCCTTCTATTGTAATGATCCATGCAGCCTGTTTTTCCAAAGCGACATTTAAACACATTGAATAGAGAGTGATGAAGAGTATATTTATCATCGTTTATTTGCCGTGATGAATGAGGGCTTCGCTAAACGACGTCAGGTGGATTTGTCAGTCCTTAAAGTTTGGGTACGGCTAAATAGGTGAATTTTTGTTGCATTTTATCATTTTTAATAGACAAATTTAACATGCCAAATTCTGCTCTGATAAGGCTGGCTACACACTAGACATGTTTTAGTTTTAATGTATACTCCACAGACATGAATGTCCACAAAAAGTGAAATTTGGAGGACATGCGATGTTGTTTGGCTGTTAGCAGTATGATGATATGTCTTCATGAGACATTATAGAGGTACTAATGTTTCCACAGTTCCACAAGCTGGTCTTCTTTTTCATTATTCTTAAGCTAGAATCATAGATGTCAAATGAAAGATATTTAAGGTTCAAGCTGGGGAAGCTCTGACGAGATTGGGCCTCATTCACCACTGTCTTCCTAAGATTGACCTGAGAGACCTACGTAGGATTCATGACACGTTCTTAAACTTCAGACTTGCTCTCTCCTTGCATCTTAAGTTGATGAATGCCAGGAGCTTGTGAGCTGGAAGTGCAAGCACATTTCTTGTAATTAGCACAGAGAAATGCCCCTTTTGTGCCCATATAAGGGCAAGAGACTGCAGGGCAGTGTGCAAACACAGGAGCGAGAAAGGGGGGGGGGTATCAGTGATGCTCAAATTAAAATGAACTGTAAAAACAAAACCACATTACTCTGAATACTTTGTTAGTTGTAAAGTGGATGCAATGCTGCAAATGACACCAAAAGAGAGGAAAGATAATTCTATTTATAGCACCAGTAGTGGGTATTAAATACATGAATTGGATGGAATTATTAGTTCAGGACTCATTCAAGATCAGTTAAACAAACGCCAATCATGCAGGAGGGGGTGTCATGTTTTTAGACGAGTATGATTTGATTATCATAACATTTGGTGACTTTAAAATGAAGGAGTATCATTACAACACATTCATACCTGCAGATGCACGCATGTCTGTGTGCACATGTTCTACATTTGTCCTTATTATTTAACATTTGCAGCTTCGGCCAAACACTGCCTGTCTAAATCAATGCTTAACCATGTTTAGGTTATGTATTTTGCTAATTATTTATTCATTTAAAAGTGTTTAATGATTAAACTAGAAAAGCACTTGGAGAGCGCAGACGTCCGCCATTAGCTCAATCTCCCAATAGTGAAGAATCCTTTAAAACAGTGGTTTTCAAATGGTGTGCCTCAAGGCAAGTCTAGGTGTGCCGTGGGAATTTGTACAATCCATTATTACTACAACTTTATGGCAAGGACTGTAAGCAGGCCCACCCACGGATCTGGACCCCTGGAAAACCCCAGAGAATGGGATTTATCGATGATATCAGTGTGTGTGTGTGTTGGATCAGTAGCATTGGTGCTAACATCCTGGCTAACAGTTACCTCACTAAGAGCATAAAAGCATGGCAAACTATTACTGGGTTGAAATTGGTGTTGAAATTATAAATTCATGCCATTTTTAACCAAGTTGACCAACTTTTCTACCTACTTGTGCCACTTCTTATTACTACTTTTGACCCATTTTTGCCCCTTTTCTGAGATTTTTGCTGCTTTTAACCCATTTTTGCTATTGTTTGGCCATTTTTTTTGCCATTTTCCCCATCACTTTTGACTCCATTTTACCACCTCTTATGAATTCAAGCATTAATTTCACACTTTTCTGCCACTTGTGATCTATTTTGCCACCTTTTGGACACTTTCAGCCCATTTATGTCACATGCTTGCCAATATTTTTGCCCACTTTTGCCTTTTTCACCACTTTTTTGCCCAGTTTTGCCTTTTTATCACTTTTAACCCATTTTTACCACCTTTTTACAACATTTAATCCTTTTAAGCCAGCTGTAATCTATTTTTGCTCATTTCTGACTTTGTTTTGCCACTATTTGCCCACTTTTGCCATCTCCATGATCCTCCAGTTGGCTGGGCACCAGAAAGCTCTCTCCTTTATCTCCCCTTATAGGCCACCTTGACTGTAACATTATTTTAAAAGTCTGTTACATATCGATTTAAATATGGTGTGCCTTGAGAGTTTGGCTTAACCTTGGGTGTGCCTTAGGTGAAAAAAGTTTGAAAACCACTGCTTTAAAAAATTCCTGGATCCAGATGGTGATCTGGATCACTCCCAAAATCTAATCGTTCTTCCTTATGCCATTTCTGACATTTCCTGAAAATTTCATCAAAATCCGTCCATGACTTTTTGAGTTATGTTGCTAACAAACTAACAAACAAACGAACAAACCCACCCAATCACATAACCTCTTTGGTGGAGGTAAAAATGCTATAAAATAGATTTAAATATATATATATATATATAGTCCTAACGTGAACTCCTACAGTTCCTACAGTACCTCCAAAACCCAAAATCCTGTATTCAAGGCCAATGCTTGTGCAAGAATCTATGAAGAGGAGGATGTTCACAGGCATGGTGGATATTACAAACATTCGCCACCTTGCACATGTAAATGAGGTTCAAAGTTTGTTCTTTTTTCTGTTTCAAACAAGGAAAGATTTCATGCCATCCTACAACAGACCTTGGTTTGGGTCACTCACCCCAGGTCATCTAGTGTTCAGCCAGCCTGAGTAACATATACCACATCTTTACATTATCCTGATTTTTGACAGACATGCGAGGAGTTTGAGGGAATAAGGAAAGAATTAAGAGTAATTGTCGATGAACTTGTGGCCCTAGATATGGATCTTTTATCCCACTGATGTTAAATGTTGGCATCTTCCGTTTTTGCCCTGATTGGCACCCTTCATCGGTCTGTTCTGGATGCACTTATCATCCATCTTTGTAATTTTTGGTGCCATGCTTTCTGATACATCTTCATGCGAATGCTGGAGTGTCAAAGAGCTGATCAGTAGTCAGAATGAGAGTAAATAACCAAAAGTGGTCATTTTTGTGACTAAAAATCGCAAGATGAATCTGCAGTGTTGCTCATTTGAATTAAAAAAAAGATGTTGATGAGGTCAAATGACACGGATATATATTTTTTCACTGACCCCTGTGGAAGCAATATTTGTGTTCCTTCATCCTGAACCGTCACCGATATTGTGGCTCGTCAGTGGAGTTTCACTCATGTCTGCCTTAATAAAACCACAGTAGATGGGATGATGAGTTTTTTCAGCCACGTCAAACAAAGCCGCTGTTCAGCGCTTCATTTTAAAACGGCCTTTATTCCAGCGGATTAACCTGGTGGACTAAAGGTTTGCTGTGCTGCTACTTAATGAAAATCCCTCTGATAAACACAGCAGTCTAATAATCTGAGGGCAGAAACTCTGAGACGTTAGTGGAAGTCTTTGGTCGACTTTGACGGCAGTAATCTAAAGTTCCTCGATGATTAATAACAGTGCATGAGGCCGTTCTAAAAGGAAGCGTTTCAAGCCGGTTCCTTTTAAAAAAAGAGGATGTGGGTGTTTCTGAATAGCAGTTCTTCTATGTAGCATTTCAGGATTATTTGTACATGTACAGTAGCTGAAGCAGTGTTGCTTTTGAAACAAGTTTGCAGTGACGTATGTGAGCTGGTTTTCCTAAAGCATCTTCAGAATAACTGCCATTGAAATGGCATGGGTTAGCTATGGCTAACTCTTTTAGACATTTAAACAGTGCTCCTGTACTTACAGCTCTGGTTCATATCTTTATTTTTCTAAGGTTGTGAGATCAGTGGTTCTCAACTTCTTTTGCCCAAGGCACACCATATTTAAAACGATACATAATAAACTTTTTAAATAATGTTGCAGACAAGGTGGACTTTAAGGGGGGATAAAGGGGAGAGCTTTCTGGGACCCAGCCAACTGGGGGATCAGGGAGATGGCAAAAGTGCACGAAAGGTGGCTAAACAAAGTCAGAAATGGGAGAAAATTGGTAAAAAAGTGGCCAAACAATGGGTTGAAATTGGCAAAAGCTTGCTGAAAGTGTCAAAATAGTGGCAAAAATGGGTTACAAGTGGTCTAAAAGGGTGAAATACTGTAAAAATGGACCAGCTTTTCTCCTGTGAGTAGACTTTTTTGTTTGTGATCAGGTTTTGCAGGTCAGGTTTTTGGTTCTTAACTTTGCCCTGAAGCTAAATCCAGTTTAATTTTGAAACTTTTACCGTCTGTTTCCGATGTCTCACCTTAGGGGTCTGCAAGGGGGGTGTCTGAGATCTGCGGTCTGCAGTGAAACTGTCCCGATCAGTTGAGACCATCAGCAGCATAATTTTCTCTTTCAAACCAACCAGGAGGTAAAACATTAACGATCAGAGAGAGGCTGTCCCAACTATTTTATGACTAATTTAAACAGACAACAGATAGATAAATGGTTATGTGAAGATGGATTAGGCAAGCCAGCTTACATTTTGTGTAAAATGAATTAAATTTCACTGCTTTTAATTGGCTGATATTAAAAGAACGTTGTACGAGTCTCTATTGATTAAACTAGTTGTGTTTGAATCACTGATAGTATGACTACACTCTGCTACTAGTGCATGGCTCTTTATTCAGCAGATTATCGTGCTCTTCTTTGTGGCCTAAAGGCAATCTTAGCAGAACTTTAGAGGCAAACAAACACTCCATTTTTAAACTACATGTTGCACGAGATTCTCCAGGGACCTTAAAAGTGCAGAAGCCAAGGATTATCATCTCTAAAGTGTGCCGATTGTGGTTCAAGAGAGCTGAGAGGTGGTGCAGTAGCAGCATGATGCAACACTGCAGCAAGCTGGTGTCATGTCGTTGGAATCGACTCCATTTTTCCATCACAATGTTAAAACACGCTGCAGGAAATGCTCTCTGTAGATCTTATCATTTCTGCCTTCTTCAAGATACTTTCATGTGTGTTATAAAAATGAAACTACGTAAATTAGCTGCCATTTTACATGTGAGTAATCCTGTTTTAATGGGTATTATTTAGCATTGTGTGTTCTTTCTCCATGCTCCATCCAGATCAATAGATGGCTGGTCTGTTTCATTAACACTGTACATAAACCAAACTCTAAAAGCATAAAAACAGAAGATATTTTGTTCTATTGGTGTAAACAACTTGTGAATAAAGTCTCATTGTTGATGCAGTATTGTAATGCAATCCTGAATTCTGACTTCTGCCTCTTTTTTTCCACTTTAAATTTATGCTGGGGATGCAATTATATACGATCATCGGTAGCATGTTGGTGGGTGGTGAAACATCTGTTTCTGCAGCACCAAACTGCTTGATGAATTTTAAATCAGCGAGGTGACATCAGGTTAGGAGTGACACAAGCCACATCCAGGAAAAGATGCATTTACAGACAGAAATTCAGCATATAGCAGCTTTTTTTCTGCAATTATCCTGTAAAAGTTTGTCTAGAGGAACTTTTACCTTCCATGAGCATCAGCGTTAACATTCAGAGTGGCTCAGGAGGACTTTTCGCAGTTTATATGGCACATTTTTACTCTGATAAGGCTTTTATTCTGATTATGTGCATCCAGGAAAGCTGCAGAATGGGCTCTTTTATGTTCCAGCTCTTTAACACAATGCATGCTAACATCATTTACAATGTAAAGTTAAAACAAGACAAATGAGTCAAAAAAATACATAAATCAGCTGTTAATTTAAACGTTGAATAAAGCAGTGTGTAGACTGGCAGATGGAGATCAGTCAGGGAGTTCCAGATGCGTGGAGCAGAGCGGCTAACAGTTTCAGATCTCATGGTGTTTAAGCGAACAGGTGGGACGGTGAGGTTGACAGAAGAAGAGGACCTGAGAGTGCGGGTTCCGTTGGCACAGGTGTATAAAATCCTCGCCTAGCCATGCAGTCTCCGTTCTCAAACATCTGTGATCCTGAACGGGTCGTCCTGAAGAGCTCGGTGACTTCAAGTGTGGTACTGTGATGGACGCCACCTTTGCAATAAGACGGCCAGTGAAATTGATTCCCTGCTGGTTATTCCACAGTCAAGTGTTAGTGATATTATTAGAAAGTAGAAGAGTTTAGGAACAACAGCAACTCAGGCACGAGGCGGAAGACCACGACTACTAAGGTGCATGGTGCGTAAGTCTCCAACGCTCTCCTGGTTCCGTAGCTGCAGAGTTCTGAACTTCATGAACGGGTTTCCATGGCCGAGCAGCTGCATGCAACCTCACATCACCAAGTTAACCCTTGTGCCCTCCTCAAAGTTACTACCCTCTTTACACCTTCGAGGCAAAAATGTACATGTCCAGAAAAATTGCCATTATATCAGCATACATATTTTCTTCTACTTTTTTTCATAAATCTCTTTAACAACTTCAGACCTGCTCAAAACTACCAAACATTCAATAATTCTCAAAATTTTAACCCTTTTAATGCCAGTTTGATTATTTGAAAGCAAAAAATGCAAAAAAAAGTGAATTATTTTCCATATAATAAATAGTAGAAAGATGGGGCTTTGGTGCTGATGAGAGTCTTGGATGGGTCAAAGATTAGCAACAAAATTGATTTAATGCATTAATATTTTTTTACATAATGTCAAAAAATACCCTCTGGACACCTTCGAGGCAAAAATGCCCCCATAGACTTCCATTAAAACCAGGTTTTTTAATCTCACTGTCACTGCAGTATAAAATCATGCATTCTTTAATGTCAACATTTCCATGTGAAGAAATGTAGTGAAATTTGACATTTTTACCAGATTCAACCATTTACTCATTGTAGCATCATGCACGATATTCTTGTATTTTTGCCTGTTATATTACGAAATATTATAAAAAAAAAAAAATACAAGTGCAATCAAATCAATTTTGTTGCTAATCTTTGACCAATCCAAGACTCTCATCAGCACCAAAGCCCCATCTTTCTACTATTCATTTTATGGAAAATAATTCACTTTTTGTGTTTTTGTAGTAAAAAATAAAATATTTCAAATAATCAAACTGGCATTTAAAGGGTTAAAATCTTGAACATTATTGAATGTTTGGTAGTTTTGAGCAGGTCTGAAGTTGTTAAAGAAATTTATGAAAAAAGTAAAAAAAAATATATATTGTTGAATGCTGATTTAATTGCAGTTTTTTGTACGTGTACATTTTTGCCTCAAAGGTGTCCAGAGGGTACAAAATTCATGGAGATAGTATGAATGACATTTAAGAGTAAAACATGTTGGATTTCAAAAATTTAACTAGAAAGAAAAGTTCCTGTAAAAATTCATACCACAAGCTGTAAAAATGACAAAATGATCACAAATTTTAAAAAAAAGAGAGAGAGAGAGAGAGAAATGGCCAAAAATACCAGAGGAGGACACAAGGGTTAATGTATTATTTTTAATTTATTTAACCTTTATTTAACCAGGAGAACAACCTCACTGAGATTAAAAATCTCTTTTTCAAGAGAGTCCTTGCCAAGACAGCAGCAGCACAGTCAAAGTTACAGACAACCAACGGGTAAAAAGAGGAAGCAGAAAGTAAGCAGAAAGTTAATTACAGGTGGCAAAAATGGTCAAAAAGTGGCAAAAAAGAGCTACAGTTGGCAAAAAAAGTCAAAATGTGGCAAATACTAGGAGAAAAGTGTAAAAATTGGGGAACAGAGATGGCATCAAGGGGCAGAAAGTGGCAAAATGGTTAAGAAGTGACAAAACAGTTAATTACAGGTGGCAAAAAAGGTCAAAAAGTGGCAAATACCAGGAGAAAAGTGTAAAAATGGGGAGCAAAGATGGAAAAAAGGGGTAAAAAGTGGCAAAAAATGGTTAAGAAGTGACAAAAAAGTTAATTACAGGTGGCAAAAATGGTCAAAAAGTGGCAAAAATGAGTTACAGGTGGCAAAAATGGTCAAAAAGTGGCAAATACCAGGAGTAAAGTGTAAAAATGGGGAGCAGAGATGGCAAAAAGGGGCAGAAAGTGGCAAAAATGGTTAAGAAGTGACAAAAAAGTTAATTACAGGTGGCAAAAATGGTCAAAAAGTGGCAAAAATGTGGCAAAAAAAACTGTGAAAAGTGACTACAATGGGCAAAAATCAGCAAAAAGTTGGGAAAATGGGCAAATAACCGCAAAGTATAGAAAAATGGTAAAAAGTGTTTTTTAATTGCAAAAGGCAGCTTAACTGGGTGAAAAGTGGCAAAAAAAGGAAAAAAAAGGGCAAAAAAAATTACAAAAAGTAGGATTTACATGTTAAAAATGGGCAAAAAGTGTCAAAAATGGTCTGAAAGTGGCAAAAAATTGGGTGAGAAGTGACAAAAAATGAGTTAGATGTGGCAAAAAGGTCAAATAGTGAAAAACACTGGGAGAAAAGTAGTGAAAATGGGGAGAAGTGGCAAAAAAAAGGGCAGAAAGTGGCAAAAATTGTGTGAGAAGTGACAAAAAAAATGAGTTCCAACTGGCAAATATGAGTGAAATCTATCTAAAGTTGGAAAAAAAAATGTGGGAAAAATTGGCAAAAAAGCAGCAAAGAGCTGCAAAATGGGGAAAAGGAGGCATTTTATTGCAACAGGCTGCTTGATGGGAAAAAATGGCAAAAAAAAAAAGGCAAAAAACTGCAAAAAGCAGAACAAAAGTGTCCAAAATGGGAAAAAGTGGCAAAAATGGGCTGAAAGCAGAAAAAATGATCAAAAAGTGGCAAAAAAAAATTGCAAAAAAAGAGCAATGGACAAAGGCAGAAATATAGTTTGACAATGAAAGCCTACTGTGTAAGTGCAGGAAACAAACTCATTAATGTGACATGCAATGGATAATTTCTGAGGTCAAAGTTTCCTTTTTAAGGTTTCGTGGGGGAATAATATTTCAAATAAAGACATAAAAGAGTCACACAAGAGCTGCATGTGGCTCAGGAGCCACGTGTTGAGTATCACTGCTGTAGTATATATGCCAAGCCTGTAAGTGGCGCTGTAACGCTGCCATGGAAATGCACCAAAAGAGAGAAGAAGATTACAAAAACTGCCACAGACTTCCCATAGTTACCCTTCTGGTTGTTCTCTGCGGTAGACTCTAGAACATCTGGTGTCTGCTGTTCTCAGTGGCGGTAAAGGAGCATCAGATTTTGCTGTAAAAACCAGAATAAGCTCAGTAGCTTCTGCAGCACGAACACAACGCTGTAATCCGCCGTTGTTGTTTTGGTTTGACCCGTGCATGCAGCGTTAGTGCGCTACGCTATGTATGATGTAATCATTTCAAGAAAGATGGGTTGGCTGTCCACACGGAGACGAAACGGTAAACGTTTAGAGATTTGTTCACTCTGGGACCTGGTTTCAAAAAGAAGCATTTATGGCAGTGATACTCAGCGTGTCACTCTAGAGCTACATGTAGCTCTAGAGCTACATGTGGCTCTTTTATGTCTTAATTTGAAATATAATTACTCCAGAAAACCTGAAAAAAAGAAAATTTAACCTTTATTCCTTGCAAGTCACATTAATCAGTTTGTTACCCACACTTACACAGCAGGCTTTCATTGCTAACCTCTATTGTTGTCTGCATATTTCTTTTGCCCTTATTTGCATTTTTGGCTACTATTATTCCATTTTTACTGCTTTTTGCCCATTTTGACAATGTCATCCAGCTTCTTTGCAATTTTTTGCCCCTAGTTTTGCCTTTTCTGCCACTTTTATCCCATTTAAGCCATTTAATTTTCCATTTTGCCACTCTTTCATGCTTTTTTGCCCATTTTTCCCATCTTTTTTTCTGATTTTTGCCCATTTTAGTCACTTTTCACTCATTTTTTTCCACATTATTGTGACTTTTAGGACAATTTTTGCCACCTTTAACAGATTTTTTGGTCACTTCCCACCCATTTTTGCCACTTTCTGCCCTTTTTTGCCACTTTTCTCCCAGTGCTTGCCGCTTTAAGCCCATTTTTGCCACTTCTTTTAGTCACTTTCTCCCCTTGTTGACACTTTTATCCTGCTTTTTGCATTTTTTTTGCCCGTTTTCGCCACTTCTCACCCGTTTAAGCTGCCTTTGCAAATAAATGCCACTTTTTGCCCATTTTTCTCCATGTTTTCTTTTTTTTAATTTTTGCCTATTTTAGTCACATTTCACTCATTTTCGCAATGTTTTTGCCACTTTTAACTCATTATTTGGTCACCTCCCACCCATTGTTGCCACTTTTCTCCCAGAGTTTGCTGCTTTTAACCATTTTTGCCACATTTAACTTGTTTTGATTGCCACTGTTCACCACTTAGATTGTAGCTCTTGCAAACATATTTTTCAACAGTTTGGCTCTTTGGTTGAGCAGGGTTGAGCAACACTGATGAATGGCCTCCCGTTTCCGTGTGAATGAAACGCCAATACGACAAAAAAGTTTTACATATACTCCTGAATTTGTCTCCGTGTGGACGGGGCCTCAGAGGATTTGACCAAGAGAAAGTTAATAGATGATGAACAGTAGGGGGCCCAGCACAGAACTCTGGGGAACGCCAGTAGAGACTGGAAAAGCGTGGGATTTGATGGTTTGAATTGCATGACCTGAGTGAGGCAAGAGAGATATTATTTAAACCAGTGCAACTGAAACTATAACAGGAAAGTCCTAACCAGAACTCCTCTTCAGTGAGATTTACATAAATCAACTGGAGAATCCTTCTCCTTACAGTTTGATGTGTTTATGATGTATGTATGTATGCTGACATCTGAGTGACTGCTAAAAGATCCGTTTTCATCAGAAGTCTTAATGCAGATCACAGAGAGATGCAAGTTTATTCTGAAATGAAACATCTGCAGATTCATGAAGGTGTTTCTGATATTTTACCACCACACGGTCCGTGAGAAGCATCCTGATGTGTTCAGATATTCAGCGAGCGTCGGTGATCAATACGGTGTTGTTGACGCTGTGACTCATCATCTCTGAAATGTCAGCGTGTCACTCTGAGAGCCAATCACACACAAACACTTCAGCTGCCATCACACAGTCGTTCTAAACAGGTTATTTATCTGCAGGGTTTACAGAGCACATAAAATAAATCTCAGTCATGAAAACACATTTATTAAACGTCCCACCTGGGAGCTTTCAGCAGACTGCTGTCACTCAGCTGTGGAGCATCATCAGACCGGCACAGAGGCTTTAATGGCTCTGTTTAAACACTCACAAGCTGGGTTCATACATCCTGATAGAGGCGCAGATCAGCAGAAATGTATCTTTGATGACCATTAATCCACTAACAAAGACCTTAACTTTGATAACAAGGGATCAGTTAATTAGGGGCCGAGCACCGACCTTGGTGCAAGGACCCTATGCCCTCTTCAGGGCCTTATAATGCTCCAACACTCGCCCAATTTGGTGGCTTGTTTGGTTCTGCTGAAAAATGTAGTATTCTGGTGGCATCCCGTTAAAAAAATGGCCTCCTGGGGGGCCCAAACATCCTTTTTCTGGGGGCCCTCCAAAAAATTTTTAGCGATGTGCATGAAAATTGGTATACATATGTATCATATCCAGATAAACAAACTAATATACTCTCATTTAAAAATACATACAGGAAATGAGCTACTAATGGAAAAGTGTCCAATTTTGGCAATTTTGCCTCAAATGTCATAAACAGGAAGTAGTGTTTTCTCTGCCTTTTCAGCATCGTACAATCACCAAATTTCATATGTATGACCCTTATTGGTGACTCATAGCAGGCACATGATTTTTATTAGGGGGCGTGGCCTAATGGCTCAATGGCAGTCCCTACAATATTTAAAACATCAGCCCCCAAAGGAGGTTGAACCTAGGATTCTGAAATTCTAACTAATGTAGCATGAGCTAATGTAGCTAACATAGCTTTGTTAACTACATTAGCTTTGATACATTAGCCTCAGCTACATTGCCTACATAGCCAATATAGCTAATCTAGCTACTTCAGCTTCATAAGCTTTAGCCTTAGCTATGTTAGCTGCATCAGAGAACTTTTCACTGAGAAAAATCTTTTTGTCCTGTTACCAGACTGTTAATAAATATAATGTAACTTAATTAGCTACATTAGCTTTAGATACATTAGCCTCAGCTACATAGTTTACATGGCTAACCTATCTACCTTAGCTTTGTCTGCTTTAGCCTTAGCAAGGCTAGCTGTGTTGAAGAACATTATTTTTTCTCCTGTTAGCAGACTGTTTAGTGGGCTATGTTAGCTTTAGCTAAAACTAATGTAGCATAAGCTAATATAGCTAATGTAGCTTTGTTAGCTACATTAGCTTTAGATAGATCAGCCTTAGCTACATTGATTACATGGCTAATCTAGCTACCTTAACTTTGTAAGCTTTAGCCTCAGCTAGGCTAGCTGTGTTGAGAACTTTCCATGGAGAACAATCTTTTTTATGAAGTTAGCAGACTGTTTAGTGGGCTACGTTAGCTTTAGCTAAAACCAATGTAGCATAACTGTTTAGTCGGCTTTATCAAGCATTTGTAAACAGATTTTTCAGGCAAAGTTTGTGGTTTCCAAAGTGGGGGTTGGGACTCCTGAGGATGCTTGAAATAAAGAAACACTTCGAATGATTTTAAGTAGCATGATTCACTCATTATGGAAAAAAATGTAGCAGCTAATCTTATTTAAAACAAAACCATAGTTAATCAGTGAGATTTGTGCATGCATGTAAGTTATATGTAGTAAAACTTAAAATGTACATTTGTACATGATGCTGTGTGCATGATCGTAGGCTTGGACCACCTCCAGGGACGATGGGGGTCCCTGGTCTCTGGAGCTGTAATTTTAAAGTCTGGGAACTTCTGTCTAACCCTTACATAAAGTTAAATCAAATTTTATTTTGAAAGTTTAAGCATGAATACCTGTCCTGATAGAGGTGGTGTCACACACTTATTGTTTGTAAGATGAGGCGTCTGAGATCTGTGGTCTGCCTTGGAATAAACAGCAGAACGGCACCTGTTGTTAACATGCTTCTCACGCTGGATTCTCTATTCTAGCAGTCCTTGTTCCCCATGACCATCTCTTGTGTCCAGCTGCTCAGGACAGGGCTCTGCTGCACATCATTTCAGAAACATCCAGAGGGCTGTCGGTTGGAGCAAAACAGTGGTGTGCAGGCAACACTACAGTCAGGCAGTATGGGGAATTTATAGCACAGGAAATCCATTATGCCATTCTATGTAATGTCTGCTATTCAGCCTTTGGAGAGCAGAGCATCTCTGCTCACTGTGTGCAGCTTCACCATCCTACCATCTATTGTTTTCCACTGTTCCCAGCCCATCCTTGTTATTCCAGCCGTGCAGAAAACTCCCTTGGATTAAGTCCGTTCTCTGTGCTCTGGGTCTAAATGGACAAATGTGGCAATCAGGAGGTGGTTTGAGTTCACAGTGAAGGTGATCAGGGCCGTTTAAATGACCTGAGCTCAGTTTACAGAGATATTTATAACGCCATTAAACTCCTGCAGCCCTCAGCTTTATTTGTACGCCGCTCTGAACGATTACCACTTCCCCCTGATTCTCAAAGAGACTTGGAGGTGTTATTGAAATTAAGAAAAATAAATCTGTTAATTTGAATCACCCCTCAGATCTTTTTCATTAGTGCCTCGTCCAATCAGATTACTAACGACCACGGCTGTGATCTCACACGCCTCGGCCTCCTGTCCCATGCCCGCCTCACTCGTAGCGAGGACACTTCTGGCATTTAGTTGATCATTTTCATCGGTGTTGCACGTGCAGTGCCCCCAATATCGCCCACCGTCACTCATCATTAGCACGTTTATAAGCACGCGCCCACCGGCAGCCCTCACGGGGAATTTAACCATTTGCATAGAAAAATTGCTTTCCTCCATGCGACGAGTACGGACTGTTTTGCATAATTACAAATGATGTGCGGCTGCCGGACCAGACTGACACGTGCACGCGGGAGAATTAGGAGGAGAATGAGGCTGTGATTGGTATGATGTGTGTCGGAGGACAGCAGGGACCATCACAGCTTTAAATGATTGGGCTTCATGTGCTGCAAGGAGGAGAATTTTATTTTCTGTTTGTAGGAAATAAAAGTCATTTTCAGCACAGGTGCTTTGAGCTCTGTGCTGCAAGTGTGTGCATGCTGTGCAACACTGTAGGAGTAGCTGTGCATGATCTGCAAACACAACATACATCATATATACACTTAGAGAATGAAGCCAGATGATGGCTCAGTTTCTTCTTCTTCTCATTAGTTTAAAACATCTCATCTGCCTCCATCTCTCATGATTACTGCATCAATATATCAATTATCGATCATTCCTCTTTCACATCCAATGAAAAAGTCACAAATCTTCACATCAAATGTAAAGTTGGAGCTCAGTTTGGATTCTGTTTGGTGTTTCGAAGCTTCTACAACTCCAGTCAATCCTCCTTCAGGCTACGACATATTTTATAGAACAGCTGAGTGAGAAAGAAGAGTTCAGTAACACTAATCAGTCCCCATGAGGCGAGTCAAAGGGACTCAGCGTCTGCTCGGCTTTCGCAGGTTTAATGTCGAGATTTATTAACATGCCCATCTCTTCTCTCAGCGCTGAGAGACAGCGAGTGTTTCTGGTGGAGGCTAAAGTAAACAAACCGTGGACTTAGAAAATCTCAAAAAATATAAATACATCACAGAAATGAAAGCCACCTCTTGGTTTCAGGCCTGAAGTCCTTCCTGAAGATTCCTGCTCTGGCAAAGTAGTCCTAAATCATGGGGTCACAGCTGTAAAAGCCTTGTCTCTTTTATGTCTGTTTCATTCTGGGTGTGTGTTTGCTGTGTGATGGTTGGGGTGTGTGTTTGCTGTGGGACAGTTGGAGTGTGTGTTTGCTGTGTGACGGTGAGGGTGTGTGTTTGCTGTGTGACGGTGAGGGTGTGTGTTTGCTGTGTGACGGTTGGGGTGTGTGTTTGCTGTGTGACGGTTGGGGTGTGTGTTTGCTGTGTGACAGTTGGGGTGTGTGTTTGCTGTGGGACAGTTGGAGTGTGTGTTTGCTGTGTGACGGTGAGGGTGTGTGTTTGCTGTGTGACGGTGAGGGTGTGTGTTTGCTGTGTGACGGTTGGGGTGTGTGTTTGCTGTGTGACGGTTTGGGTGTGTGTTTGCTGTGTGACGGTTGGGGTGTGTGTTTGCTGTGGGACAGTTGGGGTGTATGTTTGCTGTGTGATGGTTGGGGTGTGTGTTTGCTGTGTGACGGTTGGGGTGTGTGTTTGCTGCGTGATGGTTGGGGTGTGTGTTTGCTGTGTGACGGTTTGGGTGTGTGTTTGCTGTGTGACAGTTGGGGTGTGTGTTTGCTGTGTGATGGTTGGGGTGTGTGTTTGCTGTGGGACAGTTGGGGTGTGTGTTTGCTGTGTGACGGTTGGGGTGTGTGTTTGCTGTGGGACAGTTGGGGTGTGTGTTTGCTGTGTGACAGTTGGGGTGTGTGTTTGCTGTGGGACAGTTGGAGTGTGTGTTTGCTGTGTGACGGTGAGGGTGTGTGTTTGCTGTGTGACGGTGAGGGTGTGTGTTAGCAGTGTGACAGTTGGGGTGTGTTTGCTGTGGGACAGTTGTGGTGTGTGCTTGCTGGTTGACTGTTGTGGTGTGGGTTTGCTGTGTGACTGTTGGGGTGTGTGTTTGCTGTGTGACAGTTGGGGTGTGTGTTTGCTGTGTGATGGTTGGGGTGTGTGTTTGCTGTGGGACAGTTGGGGTGTGTGTTTGCTGTGTGACGGTTGGGGTGTGTGTTTGCTGTGGGACAGTTGGGGTGTGTGTTTGCTGTATGACAGATGGGGTGTGTGTTTGCTGTGGGACAGTTGGGGTGTGTGTTTGCTGTGTGACAGTTGAGGTGTGTGTTTGCTGTGTGACGGTTGGGGTGTGTGTTTGCTGTGTGACAGTTGGGGTGTGTGTTTGCTGTGTGATGGTTGGGGTGTGTGTTTGCTGTGTGACGGTTGGGGTGTGTGTTTGCTGTATGACAGTTGGGGTGTGTGTTTGCTGTGGGACAGTTGGGGTGTGTGTTTGCTGTGTGACAGTTTGGGTGTGTGTTTGCTGTGGGACAGTTGGGGTGTGTGTTTGCTGTGTGACAGTTGGGGTGTGTGTTTGCTGTGGGACAGTTGGGGTGTGTGTTTGCTGTGTGACAGTTTGGGTGTGTGTTTGCTGTGGGACAGCTGGGGTGTGTGTTTGCTGTGGGACAGTTGGGGTGTGTGTTTGCTGTGTGACAGTTGGGGTTGGGTTATTCCTTTCAGGATTAAAACATTTTTGTCTGAATGTTTGTTTTATCCTGTTTTGTTTTGTTTTTCAACAGAACTTGTAGGTTGTTTGCATCATGTGATCCTGAATGTGTGTTGGGCGTCAGGACCGGGGGACAGCCATTAGGAATGAATGGGAATGGAAGGTGATCTAAAGCTCAAATCTCTGTGTCATTTGGAGTCCCTGTGATGTTTCCCCTTCTCTGTGAACATTGCAGAGACACATGAGGTGGTCCCACGTTGTCCTCTGAGGTAAAAGAGGCCTAAAAGAAGTGAAAACAGGATCAGCAGAGCCAGGACTGCCATCCCAGATACCCAAACACACTGGGAAGAGCAGCTTCACATTGTCAATATGGGTTTAAAACCTGCCTTGAATTCTAAGCATGCAATCAGTGTGATTAACCATCCAAATTCAGTGATTAATCCGGGTTTGTTTGTCAGCCATAATTTGAACAAAATGTTCAGCAAACAGGGCTGTAACTTGAGGACAGAAACTGAAGTCTGTGTTAGGAGGAAGAGTCTGATTGTCATCAAATCCTGTCTCTTCCTTTAAGCCGTTTCTCTGCAGATAAAATCAGGTGCAGCTTTGAGGTTGTCCGTGTCAGAGCGAGTGTTAGCAATTCATCGACCAGCTCACAGCCGTCACACTCTAACATCCCCACCCTGTGTTTACTAAAGGTCTGAGCTCAGACCGTCACCACTGAGGAGAAGTTTCCGTCGATGCCATTTCCCGGCCAACTTCCTCCTTTATCTGTCTCGCTCTGGTGGCGTCGGCGGTGGAGGAGAGAGGAGCCGGGCTGGGAAGAAGACTTGAGGTGATAACGGAGCGGGAGATAAAAAGAGACAGAGAAAACGCACACAGAAGGATGTGTTTGAGAGCTATTAGAGCCTGTCACAGTTGGCTTGTCATGGATCTGGAACAGTCACACAGCACCTTACACAATCCTAATTCTCACCAGTGTACACAGGACGACTACTCCCCACTGAGGCAGACTGGCTTCCTCCTATACAACACAGCAACACGCAGACACGTGTCTGCCTGCCATCTCAGGGAATCAAAGAGTGCAGCAGCAGGTATTTTCGACGTGCAGACTTGAGCAATTTTCAAAGATAAGAGCTGCGGCTGAGTGGCTTCTTCGCCATCTGGGTGGTGTGTATATGAGTGTGTGTTTGTAGAGAGTGTGAGAGAGAAGCAGACCAAACACTTCTGTGTCTGCAAATGTAATCCAGCATCACTGAAAAAGGACACCTGTAAGCAGAAAGCATAATCAGAGACTTTTAATGGAGAAGCTCAAACTTTGGCCGACCATGTGAAGTGGAGAAATGTTTATCTCTGCAGCAGGTGTGCGTCGCTTTGGAAGGAGAGATTTGGAAACACAGACAGAATATTTAAGGAGCAAAAGTAGAAATAAAAGTTAAAATCCTGCACTAATTAAGCACTGGTGTTTGAGGAGACTCTATGTTAGAACTAAGGCTGTTTTAGCTGGTTTGCTCTGGTCTTGATCACGGCCCAGGTTGTCACCTTGTCGCCAAAATACCTCAAGTTTGAAATGGACCAAGATGAGCTGGATTGCTTCTTTCAGGTGGGGAGACTTAAGTAATGCCAGACTTCATAGATAGGCCATGATCTGCACAAATGCCAGGGTGCCAGAGAATAAAGTAAAAGGAACTAAAATAACTTTTAAAGACAAATAATGAAACAATCGCAAAAAAAAAAAAAACAATGCTTAGGAGTGGCAAAAATTGGCAGGAAAAGTGGTGAAAGTGGTTAGAGAGAGGCAAAAAGGGATTAAAGGAGGTGAAAAGAGTCAAGAGGGGCAAAAAAAAGGGCAAAGATCTGTAGAAAATTGTGAAAAGCAATAAAAAAGCAGAACAAATTGGTTAAAAGTGGGAAAAATGGGTTGAGTAAAACAAAATGGGTTAAAAGGTGGTGAAAAGCGGGTAAAAAAGTGTCATAAATGTGTTAAAAGAGTTGAAAATTAGCCAAGAGGGGCACAAAGGGGAAAGAAGGGCAGAAAGATGGTGAAAAGTAATTAAAAAAGTGGCAAAAAAGGGTTAAAAGTGGCAGAAAAAATTGGCTACAAGAGGCCAAAATGGGTCGAGAAAAACAAAAATGGGTTAAAGAGGGTGAAAAGTGGATAAAAAGTGGCAACAATGAGTTTAAGGAGGTAAAAGTGGGTCAAAAAAGGCAGAAGGGGGAACAAGACAGATGAAACAGTGGTGAGAAGCAGGTAGAAATGGCAGAATTTGTTTAAAAAGGCAAAAAGTGGTCATGAAAAGCAAAAACAGGTCAAAAATGGGCAGAAATGTGGTGTTAAAAGAGGGTAAAAATGGGTTTATAATGGAAAACAATGCATTGAGAGGCAAAAAATGGTTCCGAATGGAGAAAAGTGGGTAAAAAGTGTCAAAAATGGGTTGAAAATAAGTCAAGAGAAGCATACAAGGGTCAAAGACACTCAGAAAATGGTGAAAAGCAATAAAAAAAGCAGAAAAAAATGGTTAAAAGTGGCAGAAAGAAATTGCATCAAAGGCAGTGAAAAGCGGGTGAAAAGTGGCAACAGTGGGTTTAAGGAGGTTAAAGTGGGTCAAGAAAGGCAAAAAGGGGAACAAGACAGCAGGTAGAAATGGCAGAATTTGTTTAAAAAGGCAAAAATTGGTAAAAAAAAAAAAAAATGGGCAGAAATGTAATGAAAAGCAAGTAAAGAGTGTCAAAAAGGGGTTTAAAGAGGGTAAAAATGGGTTAATGGAAAAAAAATGTGTTAAGAGGCAAACATGGTTCAGAATGGAAAGGTGGTGAAAATGAGTAGAGAGTGGCAAAAATGGGTTAAAAGAGGTGAAAACGAGTTAAAAACAAAGTCAAACTGGCCAAAAATAGGCAGAAATATGGTGAAAAGTTGTTAAAAAGTGGCAAATTGGGTTAAAATTAGGTTTAAAGAGGGAACAATTTATTAACAACTTCAAGAAAAGAGTCAAAAACAAATGAGAAAGATTAAAAAGAGGTTAAAAGAGGCAAAATTGGTTCTGTGGTGTAAAAATAAGTTTGAAGAAGCAGAAATGCATCAAGAAAGGTAAAAACAGACAAAATAGGCAGGATAATATGAAAGCTGGCAAAAGTGGGTAAGAAGTAAAAAAAATGGTAAAAAGAGGCAGAAATGGGTTACAAGTGAAAAATTTGGCAAATCAGAGACAAGAAGGGGTTAAAATGAGGCACAAGTGTGTCTGGATTGGAGCTGAGGTGGTTCAGGCGTCTGATCAGGATCTCCCGTCTTATAATAAAGGGGCTTTGTGGGTTTTGGTGTTCAGATCCTTCAGTTAGTCCATCTTTATTGAGCTCACGTCCACCGGAGAGTTCCGTCATGTATCTCTGTGTTTCGTTGTCATAGTGAGGATGTGTGAGGATCTGGAGTCGGAGAGTGCAGGTACTTTCAGAGCCACTCTGTCACCTCATATTCAGCCAATAGAGGAGACTTTGATCAAACAGGAAGTCAGCTCTTTGATGAATAAGAACCCAGAGAGTCTGAGCAGTGAGGAAGAGTAGCTGCAGGTTCTCTCTGTCTGCAGTCTCAGATGCTCGATTTTCCTCCTTAAATCTGGAGCAGACCTGATTGTAAACATGCAGCAACAACATGAACTGAACAAGGTCACTGTCCAAACAGGAAATCAATGAAGAGTCAAAGGTCAGAGGTCACAGTGGTCGGTCAATATTCCTTAGTATTGATTAGGATAAGTAGGAGGAGGTCGAGTCCTGTTAATTAATCCAGACTACATTTTAGAAATGACAGTAAAACCAATAAAACTCCGGAGTCAGTGAATCTTTAAACCTGTTTGAGCTTTTAAGCTGAAAATCTGACTCATTTTAATAAATGAAAACTAGCTTGATCTCAGTGTAGGGCTAGCACAAGCGTCACTTCCTGTTGAAAAATAGAGGTGTGATTGGGAAACTTGGAGGAACTCATAAGCATTAGACCAATGCCAGGACGGCGTTCAAATACAAGAAAATACAACCAGGTTTTTATTTTTCTAACATTTTTAACAGCTCTGCCCCACTAGAGTCAAATTTTCCTAATTAGCAGAGAGAAATGCCCCTTTTATGCCCATATAAGGGCATGATAGTGCAGGGCAGTGTGCAAACACAGAAGGCACACAGGAGGAGAAGAAGCAAGATATCAGTCATGTCCAAATGAAAATAAACCATAAAAACATTCAGAATACTTTTAAATACTTTGCTTTTTCTGAAGCGGATGTAGCGCTGCTTCAGTAACACCAGTGTTAGATGTTAAATATGTGCTACAAACACAGTAACTGGATGAAATCACTGGTTCCAACGTTTTTCATCAGAAATGAATCGTGCTGTTGGGCAGTGGTTCTAAAATGTTGTTGCCCTAGACACACCTAAGCCTAAGCCAAAATCTCAAGGCACACCATACAATAGACATTTCAATTAAGGTTACAGTCAAGGCTGTCCATGGGGGGGCAGCAAAATCCTGTCCGTTGTTAGTTTGCTGTTAAGCTGGCAAAAATGGGTTTACTTATAAGGATACTCACTCCTGCTGCTCATTGAGGCAGGTGAGGCAATCACTCAACTCACCTGCAGAGTCAGGTGTGCAGCTGATTAGCTTTCATGATGACCAGGTGTGGGACGCTTATATGCTCCTGAGCTCCAGCTCTCTTTGCTGACTCATTATCTCACCTTCAGAGATTCTGAGAGCATCTCCCTGGGTTTTCTTGCGTGTGTTTGCATGAATGAGTCTTCACAAGCATTTATATAACCGTCTATGAAGTTTTACTTTACCAGTCACAGTATCAGGCAGTGTATCAGGGCTGAGGGTTTTTACTCAGCCATTTTGGTTTCCTTTTTCAAGCTGGTCTAGTTGATTTTGCATTTCATTTGAGTTTTCTCAGTCTCTCATATTGTTTCAGTTTGTTGTCAGCTGCTTGGCAGCAGTGGTTTAGTTTCTTGTTTACATTTAGAACGAGAGCTTTTAGGTCATTACTAACCAACTTACAGCTTTTGTTTTCTTTCCCCTCTTCTATTGATAGTTTGTGATCCTAGTGGCTATCCTTTTAGGATAACTTAAAGAACCCCTGTCGTATCTGCAGTTGTGTTCTAACTCTCCTCGTCCTGACATTACTGACTAAAACCCTAACCCTAACTGACAGAAAGGTGGCAAAAATTGTTTAAAAGTGGCAAAAAGGAGGCATAAATGGGTTAAAGGTAGCAAAAAGGTGGCAAAACTGGTTCAAGGTAGCAAAAAGGTAGCAAAACTGGTTAAAAGTAGCAAAAAGGTGGTACAAATGGGTTAAAAGTAGCAAAAAGGTGGAATAAATGGGTTAAAAGTAGCAAAAAGGTGGAAAAATTGTTGTAAAAATGGATTGAATATGGCAAAAAGGGGGAAAATATGGGTTAAAAGTGGAAAAAATGGGGCATAAATGAGTTAAAAGTAGAAAAAAGGGGGCAAAAACTGTTGGAAAAATGGGTGAAAAGTTTCAAAAAGACGGCAAAATTGGTTGCGAGTTGCAATAAGGTGGCATAAATGGGTTACAATCAGAAAAAAGCTGGAAAAAAATGTTGTAAAAATGGGCTAAAAGTGGCAAAATTGTCATAAAAATGGGTGAAAAGTGTCAAAAAGGTGGCGACATGTTTACAGTACTTGTCATAAGTCAGTAGTTGATGAGCGATTGTTCGAATTCCAAAGGCAGACCTGAGCTTACCTAAAGGCACACAAGCGTGCCATGGCATACCATTTGAGAACTTCTGCTGTGAGGATGAGGATACATTCAAGACTAATAAAAAAATAGTTAAATCAGGCATGACGAGTTGTTATTTTTTATGTACTATAAGAGTTGATGAAATATTTATTCTAAAATTACACTTAGAGAAGAGAGAATGTCATTTTGACATATTTATACCCACTAAAGCACACGTCTGTGTGTGAAGATAGGTTTTAAATTGTTTTAAAAAGTGTCTCATAATAAAATAAAATAAAATAAAATAATTTATAAATCATTTATTATAACTTTACATATGTCAGCAGAGTTCAAACACTGTATGTTTCAAGAAATACTTGGTCATATCTTAGGCATGTGTTTTTGCACATTATTGAATTAGATTTAAAAGATTGTATTGATTTAAAAAGCAGTAAAACAGAGCTTAGATTGATTTTTGGTTTTAGCACATCTGAGTGCTGATGGCAGGCTAAATTTACATTTTTATCCCCTTATATCAGCACTCAGATGTTGGTCAGAGTGCCTCAGAATAAATCAGAGATCAGGAAAACTCTGGTGAATGTCAGAATTGTCTAAAAAAATTTGTAAAAGTTTTTTTTTTTTTTTTTTTTTTTTTATTTCATTTATTACAAACAGAAATATAGGGAGTATACATACATAAATCTCATATCTCACAATTCATATTCCCCACAACAAAAAATAGACAAAACAATTGCAAATAAAATGCAAAGATAAAATAAAACAGAAAAAACACATCATACAAAATCACAAATTTTGTAAAAGGTTTTAAAACTAAATTTCTTCTTAAGAAAAGTTGGTGAATGAAGCCCATTCCCATTCAGAACTGGGAACATAATCCAGCTGGTGTTCGTATTTTGAAGGCAGATTTATTTTAGGGATCCTGGTCCTGGCCAGGCTTCAGGGCACGAACCATGTCGGACCGGTCCTGGGATGGGTCAGAGAATCTCTCCTCTATGTGAGCTGCGGCAGGGAAACTTTTTCGGGAATATGGAAAAACTTGAGGAGTTTGAAACTGAAGACTGGCAGCAGGATTTGGATCGGCTGCAGAAGCAGAAAGTCTAGAGGAGAGGAGTTGGAGCAGCTGATTAGAAACTTCTTGGTTAAGACAGATTTGAAATTCTGATTTTGTACTGAGGAAATCTCCAGTCTGACTGTCCTGTAGCTTAATCTGGTTCACAGTGCTGAGTTTAATCAGAGAGGAGCAGCCAGGGTGAATATTTTAATAACCACCTACACAGAAAGCCTGGACAAACTGCTCCACATTCACTGTACTTTATCGTGATCACGCTGTTCAAACAAATCGAAGCGAGCTGCTGACGGAGTGATGAAACGACAGAGTGATAGAAAACGATGGAGACGAGTGACAGAGACACGGAGGAGAGCGACGAGTCATCAGCATTTCAGATCCAGCAGAACCTCCAACCATCCATAATGCATCACATGTCTCCTAGCAACAGCCGGGAACCTAGCAACAGGAACTTAGCAACAGCATCAAGCTACCGCCTCCTCGTCTGCTGACCAATGAGGGGGCAGTTTGTCCGATTTACAGCAGCCAATCAGGAGGAAGCAGAGGCCTGTTAGTGAGTAAAGTGGGTGTGTTTCTTTGCACAGCTGATTGGGCTCTAAACCACACACAACTACACACACTAACAGGAAACACACACACACTGTTAAACGCACACACGGACAAAGAGGAGAACAATTTAGATCCACATGTACTACCAACCAGACTCCAAAAAAGTTGGGGCACTGTGTAAAATGTAAATAAAACCAAATCTCATAAACCAATATCTCATTCACAATAGAACAGAAAATAACACATCAGATGTTAAACTGAGACATTTTACTATTTCATTAAAATATGAGCTCATTTTAATTTGATGGCAGCAACACATCTCAAAAAAGTAGGGACAGGGCCATGTTTAACGTTGTGTAGCATCCTCTCTTCTATCAACAGCCTGTAAACATCTGGGAAGTGAGGAGACCAGTTACTGGAGTTATGGGAGAGGAATGTTGTCCCATTCTTGTTTGATGTAGGATTCTAGCTGATGCTCCAAATTTATCTACTTCTCAGCACTGACAGTTCCTTTCCAGATGTTAGAGCTGCCCTCACCATAGGCACTAGTGCAACCCCATACCATCAGAGATGCAGGCTTTAGAACTGAGCAGGACAACAAGCTGGATGCTCCCTCTCCAGTTTGGTCCACAAGAATCAGAATTTCACATTTTGATTCATCTGACCACAGAAGTGATCCAGCTTTTAACTGTCATTTGTAGATGGCACAGCTAACTCAAGAGGATTTCTGGAAGTGTTCCTGAGCCCATGCAGTGATGTCCAGTGCAGAATCATGACTGTTTTAAACCCTTAGGTATACCTAGGCACATTGAATGCATTCTGTTTTACATTTCTAGAACCAATTTGTAACCTTGCAAAGTAGGGTGAATCCATCTTGCAAAGCTCCCATCTGAACCGTTTGGGCCAAGTGACAGGACCAGTAAGCGACGAGGGGCAGTACTTTCAGGTGCAGCAGAGTCGAGACGTAAACAAGCAGCAGCAAGAGCTGGTGCAGTTATGGAGGAAGAGATTAGCGTGGATGCTGCTAAAGCGCCAGTTTTAGCAGAACTTGACAACATTTCTTCGATAAAAGAAGAACAAAGAACAGCAGTGAGTTGTTTACTTTTCAAAAATGACAAAAGTCGAGTACTTACATGTCTGTAGTAGCCATGTTTTGTGTTATTCTTCGGTAGCTGCACACGCGTAGCTTGATAGCAGCTACGTCATGTGTTTTGTTGCTCTGATTGTCCTGTAAAGATGTGACAGACAGAACATTCATCCAATCACACTCAGAGTTTTTTTCAAATCCTCTGCCTTTCTCAAACGTTTCCTACTGAAGCTTTCCCAGATGGATGTGTGAAACAAATCCAGCTGGCATGTCAGGTTAACCAATTTGTGTTCTGTTGATGCAATTGGCATGAAATGCAAAGATGTATATTTTTGCTCATTTAAAAATCTTCAAGCCTAATCATTACGTTGACCCGTTTGGTATTGTGCATGGGAAAAATACTCACATATGTATCCCTTGTGGACAAAACTTTCCCATTCAAACCCATCATAATTGCTTATTTTGATATCAAATTTGCAATACCATGTATCTCTGTTTCTGCTGTTATCTGTGATGCAATTTTGAATGGGAACCTTAGACTTTCAATTTTGATTATAAACCACTAGATGGCGCCATTACCCTTTTTGAGCCAAGTTTGTATCTGTAGGGCACTTAAAAGAAACACAGTGGGATTTTCTTTTTTTTTTTTAAATCAAGGCATAAAAAAAATGTCTGTAGATGTTGATATAAACTTGGGTTTTGCATGTTAGATATTAGAAATTGCATCTTTGAAGTGCCACTCTAACTTGCTTTGTTGGGGATAAGCTGCAGGTCTCTGATGCGCTGCCAAACTGCATCAGTAACCATTAATCAGAACTCTCCAAACAGGAAGTCAAAAGTTTAGAGTAACAGGTATTTCCTCTGTCCATCCCAGTTAGCTCTGCTTATTTATTATACACTGTACGTTTTTATTTTATTTCTATTTTATTTTTATTTATCTACTTTATTAGGGCCCGAGCACGGAGTGGTGCGAGGACCTAATTGTATTTGTTAGGATTATTTTACTTACGCATTTGCTGTCATCGCATGGACTTTTGAGGCCCTTAACATTTATGAATTCGTGGTAAACTTTGCACATACATCCAGTCTTGTGAAAACTTTGATATTTTTTAGGTCTCCAACATGAAAATACAGAATTGCAAAAATAGAGCCCCCTAACAGTTTTCAAAGTTAAAGCACCCTCCTTTGACTTTGTCTAAGATTCATGAAATTTTGTGTGCAGGTGCGGCTTGGGGAGATCTACAAAAAAGCCTCTTGGGCCTACATTCTATCTTCAACAGGAAATCCGCCATTTTAAATAAATATGCAAAGAAGGGGCTGCTTTTGGCCTTTTCCAGGGTTCATATCTGGATTAACTCCACTGAGGGATTTCATCTGGTCGACTTGTACTTCGGCACAGAGGTACGTGACACATGGATTATGAAAAGTCATTCGGGATTTTCTCAATAGTCAAAAGGTGTGGTCATGGCGAGCCCTCAAATTTGCATATTTCTTTGGTAAACAGGAAGTAGTTTATAACTCAGCCGTGCATTGTCCGATTGGACTCATATTGTTTAGGAATATTGACCGTCATGGTCTGCACCCATTCATATGGTCAGGTTTTTAAGGATCAAAGCACCACCTAGTGGTGACAGGAAATGTCAAGGTTTATGGTGCAAGCTCCTGTTAAAAAACTATCCAAGATATCCACTTCAAATTTGTGTCAGGAAGGACTAAAGAAGTGGATTTAGCTTTGTGAAAAAAAAAATTGACTTTTCATCCGAGCCAGATGCGTCATGTCAGGACACAAAAAAAAAATCCTTTTGGACTCATATCATAAGTCAAACAGGAAGTTGGCCATTTTGAATTTTTGTAAAACAAGCCGTATTTTAGTGGTCGTATTTGAACGAACTTGTCTGAGGGTGTTCATCCAAACTACTTGATCTTTGGTGTAGAGCAAGAAGAGATGTCTTGGGTCAAAAGTTATTCGGGATTTTCTCATTAGGTGAAAGGCGTGGCCATGGCGGCTCCTTAAATTGAAATGCTTCATCATGTGATAAAAGTGGCTGGTGCTCACTAAAAAATTCCATTTATTACAAGATTGGTCAAATCCTGCTGAAATTAGCCCAGGCACCTCCCTCAAGGTTGGTATTACTCAAATTTGAAGGTCAAGAGTCCTTACCTAAAATAGTGTGGTGATGACAATCGGACAGTCGGTGGGCGTGGCTTTTTGGCTCAGTAACGCCCCCTACAGTAATTTGAAAATTCAGCCCCTGCAGAAGGATTATCCGAGGATTTTGAAAATTCGTGAGCTTATACATCATTTTAAGTTCTATAAAAAAGCCTTCAGACCCATGCTGTAAAACAAACAGGAAGTCTTCCATTTTTATTTTCTTCCCTCAAAAAGCAGCACATTTAGCATGATTATCACTACGGCCATTTTTACACAAAAACTATCCTCTGAGAACAGAATCCCTTTTCTTCTTCTTTTTTTTTTTTTTTTTTTTTTTTTAGGTTTGGTGATTAAATGTCAATCAGATCCACTAATGTGCCTGAAACTGCTGTAGTATGCATGCCAGGCCAGTAGTTGGCAGTGTGACTGACAATGAAACACATGCATGCACACCTTTCCTTCCTCCTGGTGGTGTCAGCAGACAAACATGGCTGACACACAAATGTTTGTGTGGACAGATGAAGTCAGGTTGCTTCCTAGTGACAGTCAACGACAAAATAAATAGATAGTTCAAAAATGGGAACATATAAACGTTGGCAGGAAGTGAGCAGCACAAACAAACAGCACATTTTTGTGTGGTCTGTGCAGCACCAGGCCAAGATCAAGTCTCTGACGGACTACATGCAGAACATGGAGCAGAAGAAGAGACAGCTAGAGGAGATCCAGGACGCTCTGACCGAGGAGCTCGCTAAGCTACAGGCTCACGGTTCGCACATTTATATTAACCATTAAAACATCTGAGCTCAAGTAAAAACAGGTTAACTTGATGGAATTTTCCTCTTTGTTTTTCATCAGATAAAACACACGAGATGTCTGGAGAGGAGAAGGAGGACATCAGCAGAAGGTGATGAGGAAACACGTCACTGAGAATCTCTGTTACAGAAATGTGAAATAGCTGAATGTTTTTGTGTCTGTGTGTCACAGAAAACTCTGGAGGAGCAGCTGGAGAACCACAGAGAGGCTCACCACAAACAGCTGAGCCCACTGAGAGACCAGATCGAAGACGAGCAGAGGATGCTGGACGAGCTCACAGAGTAAGTCTGACTGTTTTAAATCGAACTACATTTTTAAAGACATTTGAGAGCACAGACATGAGAAGAAACACATGGCAAGAGACATTTGAATCAAAGTCTGCAGTAAAATAAGTATACTAATAATTATTCAGACCAGTGTTACTGAAAACTGCTCAACCAAAGAGCCAAATTGTTGAAAAATACCTTTGCAATAGCCGCATTTAAAGAGGTGAAAAGTGGCAAAAATGGATTAAAAGAGACATAAATGGTCCAAAAGCAGGAAAAAATGGTATAAAGGTTCAAAATTGGAATAAAGGGCAAAAACTGGGTGAAAAGTGTCAAAAAAGGAGTTACAGATAACAAAAATGGTCAGAAAGCAGCAAAAAATGTGCTAAAAATAGTGAAAAGTGACTAAAATGGTCAAAAAGCGGAAACAGAATTAGTGAAAAGGTGAAAAATAGGCATTAAATGGCAACAACTAGGTGAAAAGTAGCAAAAATGGGGGAAAAGTGATACAAAAAAGGAGTTATGGATGATAAAAATAGTCAGAAGCTGCAAAAATGTGGTAAAAAATAGTAACAAGTGACTAAAGAGGCAAAAAGCGGCAAAAATGTGGTAAAAATTAATGAAAAGTCTCAAAAAGGTCAAAAAGCTGCAAAAATGTGGTATAAAATAGTGAAAAGTGACTTAAATGGCAAAAAGCTGAAAAAATGTGGTTAAAAATAATGGATGGTGACTAAAATAGGCATAAAGATGCAGAAATATGGTAAAAATAAAATGAATAGTGATTAAAACGACCAAAGGCAGCAAAAAGTGGTGAAAAGGTGCAAAAATGGAATAAAATGGCAAAAAAAGGGTGAGAAGTGACATTAAAAAAGGAGTTACAGATGATAAAAATGGTCAGAAAGTGGCAAAAATGTAGTAAAAATTAATGAAAAGTAACTAAAATGGTCAAAAAGCATCAAAAATGTGGTGAAAGTAGTGAGAAGTGACTGAAAAGGTCAAAAGGCAGCAAAAAACTGGTGAGGAGGTGCAAATTTGGAATTAAATGACAAAAAAATGGGTGAGAAGTGACATAAAAGAAGGAGTTAGAGATGACAAAAATGGTCAAAAAGCTGCAAAAATGTGGTAAAAGTAGTGAAAAGTGACTGAAATGGGCAAAAAGATGCAAAAATGAATGAAAAGTGACTAAAACGGCTAAAAGCAGCAAAAAAGGTGAATAGGCGAAAAATAGGCATCAAATGGCAAAAACTATGTGAACAGTAGCAACAATGGGTGAGAAGTGACATAAAAAAGGAGTTACAGATGAAAAAAATGGTCAGAAAGTGGCAAAAATATGTTAAAATAATGGTGAAAAGTGACTGAAAGGGGCAAAAAGTGATAAAATGTGCAAAAAAAAAAAAAAATGTAAAAAGTGACTTAAATTGTAAAAAGCGACAAAAATGTGGTATAAAAATGGTGAAAATTGAGTTAAGGAGAAGTGGCACAAATGGTCTAAAAGAGGCAAAAATGGATTACAAGTGTCAAAAAAAGGAAAAAAGGGAGAAGAATTAAAAATAAGGGTAACGAAAAAACTAAGAGAAAAAATAAAGGTTGACAATTAAAGCCTCCTGTATAAGAGTGGAAACACACTGATTAATGAGACTTGATATGGATCATTCCTGAGGTGAAAGTTTTTTAAGGTTTTCTGGGGGAAAATATTTGAAATGAAGACATAAAAGAGTCACAAACCATCCCAATGAAGCCACACGTTCAGTTTTACTCATTCAGACTAATAACTGTCTGTGACAAGACTTGAACTGGATCAGGAATTTAGTCTAAAACGGTCTAAACCAGACCTAAAATTTTGACTTCAAGTCCACAAAGACGAATGAAACAGTAGCAAAATCAACAAACCTATTCATGTTTGATTTTTTTTAGATCTAGGATATTTCCACAGATTTGATTGGTTCTCAATGAACCACTTGTTGCTGGTTTAAATGATCCTAAAGTTTGTTTTTCATTGTTTTTTTCAAACCAAAGTAGTGACAGTCATTACGACTGTCTACTGTGTGTGATCCTCATGAGGAAGGATGTAAAATCCTCGTACCACTCCTCTTTACTGAGCCAGGAACGTTTAGCTGAATACGACTGTAGTCTGGCTTTACCCTGGCTCTAAAGTCTACACACACCTGTTACATTAGTCTGGCTTTACCCTGGCTCTAAAGTCTACACACACCTGTTACATTAGTCTGGCTTTACCCTGGCTCTAAAGTCTACACACACCTGTTACATTAGTCTGGCTTTACCCTGGCTCTAAAGTCTACACACACCTGTTACATTAGTCTGGCTTTACCCTGGCTCTAAAGTCTACACACACCTGTTACATTAGTCTGGCTTTACCCTGGCTCTAAAGTCTACACACACCTGTTACATTAGTCTGGCTTTACACTGGCTCTAAAGTCTGCACACACCTGTTACATTAGTCTGGCTTTACACTGGCTCTAAAGTCTGCACACACCTGTTACATTAGTCTGGCTTTACACTGGCTCTAAAGTCCACACACACCTGTTACATTAGTCTGGCTTTACACTGGCTCTAAAGTCTACACACACCTGTTACATTAGTCTGGCTTTACACTGGCTCTAAAGTCTACACACACCTGTTACATTAGTCTGGCTTTACACTGGCTCCAAAGTCTACACACACCTGTTACATTAGTCTGGCTTTACACTGGCTCCAAAGTCTACACACACCTGTTACATTAGTCTGGCTTTACACTGGCTCTAACAGTCTACACACACCTGTTTTCTAGTTCAAAAGTCCTAAATTATTTCATCATGCACTTTAAAATTTCAAGTTTGTAATGTCAGAATTGAACTTTGTAAACTAGTGAAATTACAAGGAATCAAACTGAAAACAGTGACCAGAAATGTCTCTTCACAGTCTGGGGAATAATGATCATGTGATCATTCTTGGATCATTTCCTCACTGATCAATCCTAATAAGAAAAATCTCCTGATCAGACGATCATCTGTAGGACTTATGGAAGGAAAACATCTTCTTCTCTTGTCATTTTCTTTTTCCACGGCTCTTTTGGATTTTATAAGGACAAAAAATTCTACCTTTAAGTTGACATAGATTTCCAGTTTTCTTTTTCTGGTAAATTCATGACTTGTTAAATTAGAAATGTTTGAGATTTTACTTAAAAATTGACTGAATCTTTTCATTTTGGTATTCGTATGGTGGCTCTAAATGCCATTGTAATAATGGATAGTTTATATGCAGATATTTATGAAGAACGTGTTTATGTAGGCCTGTAATGCTGGGATTTAGTCAATAAAACAATTAAAAATGATGTTTAATTTTTGTCCTTGGGGGCTTTAGAGTGTTTAGAGTAGAGGGACCCCAAAGAAGAAAGGTTGAGACCCACTGATGTAAAGGTCTATCACTTCAGAAATGTTCTGCCTTCTACCATTTTTATGGCCAAATAACTGTTTGGAGAACTTCCCAGAAACCAGATGAAGAAAATGAATCTATGTTGATGTGGTTTGTTGACAGTTACTCTGCCATTAAAAAGCGCCCAATCAGAGCTCAGCGAGCGTCTCCTCTCAGTCTGAACCAGGGTCTGCTGCTGGAGCAGGAGAGGCTGATGTCAGACTAGGACAAACTGAAGACTGAAGAGCAGGAGAAGGACGCCGAGCTGCAGAAACTCATGTGAGTAAAGGACTCATCCGTACGTTTATTTATGCTGAATGTGAGTTCATGTGGTTTTTGTTTGCAGGCTGCTGAATGAGCAGAGGGAGCAGGCCAGAGAGGACCTGAAGGGCTTGGAGGGTCAGGGTACCAAAGTATCATTTATTTTGAAAGGGCCTGGAGGGTCAGGGTACCAAAGAATCATTTATTTTGAAAGGGCATTTGAACATACAGAAATCAAGAAAACGGACAACTTCACTCGTGTTTTTATTCTGGACACAAATCGAAAAAAGAGTGAAGTTGTCCGTTTTCTTGATTTCCGTACGTTCAAATGCCCTTTCAAAATAAATGATACTTTGGTACCCTGGAGGAGACCGGGTAAGTATTTCCTATTTCCACAGCGGAGGAGATGAAGTCCCCATGAGAGGCTCAGTGATCATCCATGCAAATAAAGACTCCATCCTGTAAAACTCCAGCTGTGTCTGCATTTTTGTTCCATAACCCCCTGCTTACATCTCTGAGGGCTCCCCAGGGGACGCCTCACCGCGTCCCCCCTTCTCCATCAGGCATGCCTTGATCCAGGTACCGGCCACAGTGGGGTTTGAACCCCAGCATCCCCTGCAGAACTGGTCTAGTCCAGTCCTCTGTGCCATCGCCGCCATACCTTTCACACTACCATCTCTTCTCCTGGCGCATTTATCCTCTTTGTTCAGGATGTGGCTTTAAAATTCACTGAGACTAAGATGGGAGTCGAACCTGGAACCTCCAGACTCTGAGTCAGTCCACTATCTCTTTAGGCTACAGAGCCAGACCTGCAGCAGAGCCTCAGGGGAGCTTTTCATTCTTTATCTGGACTCAAATCTTGAAAATTTAAAGACATTGGTTAGATTTGAAAGGCCAACTCCTGTCAAGGTCTCCTGAAGTCTAGATTTGGACTCAGACTTTTAAAATAGATGAACCTGGACATGGTAAGATTTGAACCTGTGACCTCCTGATTCACAGTTGATTGTCTTTTCCACTAACCCACTGAGACACACGCCTGCTTATGTTTCTCAGAGGATCTGATCTCTGCTTTTGGGGACTGGACTTAAAAATGCACCAAGAATCAAACCCACAACCCTCCAACTCTATGGCAGTCCTCTTTACTCCTGAGTCAGCCATTTACACCAGCAGCTTCAAAAATCCACAGATTCAAACCAACAACCTCATGACTCCAGGGCAGTTACCTGTCCAACTGAGCTAACGCAAAGGCTAAAGCTAGCTGCACTTTCTCTCAGACTTCACATCTGGAGTAGAACATCTCTACGATCCACAATCTTTGCTGCTGGAGACCATTTTCATACTTGAGCTGCAAATCTCCATGAATGATAATCTTTGCTGCTGAGAACTATATTCACATCTTGTGTTGCACATCTCAATCTTGAAAACTTAAAGACATTGGTTAGATTTGAAAGGCCAACTCCTGTCCAGGTCTCCTGAAGTCTAGATTTGGACTCAGACTTTTAAAAGAGATCAACCCATGCTAAGATTTGAACCTGTGACCTCCTGATTCACAGTCAGTTGGCTTTTCCACTAAACCACTGAGACAGACACCTGCTCATGTTTCTCAGAGGATCTGATCTCTGCTTTTGGGGACTGGACTTAAAAATGCGCCAAGAACCAAATACTCCCCGCCTTCCAACTCTATGGCAGTCCTCTTTACTCCTGAGTCAGCCAGTTACAGCAGCAGCTTCAAAAATCCACAGATTCAAACCAACAACCAACAGCTAAAGCTAGCTGCACTTTCTCTGAGACTTCACATCTGGAGTAGAACATCTCTACAATCCACAGTCTTTGCTGCTGAAGACTGTTTACACATATTGACTTGCACATCTCCATGAGTGATAATCTTTGCTGCTGAAGACCATATTCATACCAGAGTAGAACATCTCTACGATTGACAATCTTTGCTGCTGAAGACCATTTTCAAATTTGAGAGGAGATATAAATAGATATAAAAGCATTGACAAAAATGATGAAAGAAACTTGTACACATCTTGAGCTCTCTATTTGCTCCTCTGGTTGATCTTATTCACCAATGATTGGAACATTCAGTTAATGCTTTTAGCCACCTGGTCATTTTTCTCCTGTGGAGTGAGCGTGCACACGAGGGAGAGGGAGTGAGGCTGCAGGCATGCAGGAGAGAGAGACAGAGAAACAGCGGCTGAGCCAAGCAGAGCAGAAGGAGGAGCTGTGAAAATGACAATACAGTGATTGTTCATAATTTGGAGCTGCATTCAAAATTTTCAGGGTACATGCCTCCTTCCCGTTAGTTTTACTGCCAAAATTATGGCAAAATTAATGACGGGTATCACCCTCTGTTTCTGTGACAGTGTGAGTGTTGCAAAGCTCACATAACCCATGGGTGCAGCCTTGTTGCTGGCATGCAACGGTTGCTACATATCCACTTTTGCGTAACACCTCGACATGCAATGGGTTGCGAGGGCCCGTCATCGCTGCTTGCAGCTTTAATTTTATTATTATTATCTTTTTCTCTTCTTTTATTAATACTCTTAAGTTTAGATTTGTACATACCTTTGTCTTTGCCTGTATTGTTCTGTCAACTGACACTTTGTTTCTAAGCTTTGTTCTTTTTTGTAATGCTGCTGCTCTAAAGTGCCTAAAGTGGTTACAAACACATAAATCAATCAATAAAAAAAAACAAAAACAAATATGAATGTAACCACATAAAGTAGGGGTCAAAATGTTTCCTAGGGCTCTATCTTTTGCATAATTTTCACCAATTTCTGGGCGCTGCAAAAAAAAAATAATGTACTAAACTTGATGTTGGTGGTAACTCATGACTTATGACCATCTTTGATAATAATAAAAAATCCCCTTAGCATTTTTAATATGTAAAATATCTCATTCTGCTGAATGAAAATTGAACAGACGGGCATTTAAAGGGTTAAAAACACATAACATCATGGCATTGACCAAAGATTTGTTATGTCATGATCAGAGATGGAAGTGTTAAGAGAAAAAGCAAAACAAAAATGTTTTAAAGAATAATATAAATCATGAATTTTAGCATTTTTAGCTCCTCCTTCATCCTGCTTCTTAATGAATCCTTCTGCTGTCAGTGATGCCCGCTCTGCTCCGGGGTGCTGCTTCACTTCCTGCCTCAGGTAGGAACAGGAAAGGCAGGAACGTGTGCTGTCCCTGCTTTGTGCTCTCCAGATCAGCCTGTGGAAGAGCAGAGGGCATCCCAGAATAGTCACACCTTTGAATATAATATAATAACAGCAGTGAGTGCAAATCAATAACTGCTAATAAAGAAAAATATTTAAAACTGTGCTGAAAATTCATCTTTGCTCTGTCCGTCTCACACTGCATTATAAAGGACTTCTCTCCTATCTGCTCCTTCTCGGCGTTGCTCCAGAGGCTCTAGCTGCTATCAGACCTCCGTTCTGAGCAGACTCTTTCCCCCGCGGGCCCAAAAAGAAGAATAAGAATAAAAAAAACCTCCGTCTTTAACTTTAAATGAGCTGTAATGGCGTCCGGGGGCCTTTTCCCAGATCCAATATGGTCCCGCATCCTGCAGACACACGGGGGCTTTTCAATTCCCGGGGCCAAAGGTGTGGGTATTATCTGGAGATTTCATTCCCTGGGCTTAAATGGCAGAATGAAAAGTCAGGCTTAACTCACCTGCCTTTTTGTGAGCTCATTCTTCATTCAGAGTCAGGCAATCTCTAAACCAGGAGGAGGGGTATGTTTTAGTCCAGATGGAGCCTCCACTTTAGGATAAGCACAGGTGGTTTTAAGGAACCTTTTATGGGAAATCATGTCTTACATTCAGAGTTCTTTGAAAGCTGGATGGGGAAATTGTCCCAAAATAAAGAGGTTTTCTCTCTTTGGTATGTTTTTTTTTTTTAAATGAACACGACAAACATTTTAGGACAGAACAATCAAGCCACGATGACTTGGAAGAGATGGTCTGACTCTTGGCTCCCTTCAAATTGAGCCTTAGAGTGGCTCTATGTAATGGGAGCGCAATCAAGCTAACCGCCAGGACAAACAGCTCATGTTGACTCATCGCACCAAAGCAGGAGCATGAGCAGCAGCTGGAGTAATACGTGATGTTTTCAGTCTTCTCAACACTTATGGAGCACAGGCTTTGGTTAAAATAGTGACAGTAGTCAGTGTCTGGTAACAGGCCTTCACAGACATGCAGCTTACGGTCATTACCCAGAGTTCATGAGGAGATCTAAGGGTAAACTTAGAGCTTTGCCTTCCAGTTCAGCCTGCTCAGTACCACAACAGTCCAGTTCAGCGCCTGCAGAACTGCACAGGCTACACCAGTCTGCCTGTCAGTGTCAATGAGGGGTTAAGCGTGGAGATACGTGTTTGGCCAGGAGGGGTTAAGTTGGGGAACAGGTTTTTTATGACATATTTTAAAATCTGTGTGTGACCTGAATTGTAGGCATGCAAATGAGTGTTGTAAACTGGAATATAAAAGAGCACCGGTCAAAAGGTTTGGGGCACATTCTGTCATCACGACTCCGTGGTCGTGGTTGGTCTGTCCACCTGCAGGTGTCAAAATAAATCCAGAGAGTTTCTCCTTGCTGGTTGTTGTTGGTGTCTTAGTTTTATTGTCCTTTTAGAAATTCCCACCACAGCCGTAGAGATAGGGTGAGGAGTTCAGACGTCTGGAAGGAACTAAGAGTAGAACCGCTGCTCCGTCACATTGAAATCAGCCAGGTAAGGTGGTTCAGGCATCTGATCAGGATGCCTCTGAGGTGCCGTCCTGTGGGGGTCTTCCAGGCATGTCCGGCTGGTAGGAGACCTCGGGGAAGACCTAGAATGTACTGGAGGGGTAAAATGTCCTGTCTGGTCTGGGAATGCCTCGGGATCCCCCAGAAGGAGTTGGAAAGTGTTGCCGGAGAGAGGGATATCTGTGTTGACTTGCTTAGCCTGCTACCATTGGGACGCTGCCCCAGGTAGGTGGAAGATGATGAAGGATATTATCATCATATGTTATCAGAGTTGCTTGGTAGCCATACTACAGAGACTACTTCCTCTGAGCGATCTCAGCTCTGTCATTTTGTTTTAAAGCAGTGTTTGATTGTGGAGTTCACATCCATGTAAACCAGTTACCCAACCCTGCTCAACCAAAGAGCCTAGTTGTTGAAAAATACCTTTCTAAGAGCCACAATCTAAGTGGTGAAAAAATGGGTTCAAGTGGCAAGAAAAATAAGTTAGAGTTAGTAAAAAAAGTCAAAAAGTGGCAAAAATCTGGCTAAAAAAATGGGCAAGTGGGGTAAAAAAGGTATAAAATGGTGAAACTGGGTGAAAGTCACAAAAACTGAGAGAAATGGGTGAGAAGTGACAAAAATGTGTTACAGGTGGCAAAAATACCGCCACTTGGTGGCTGAGTTGCTGTCATTCCCAATGGCTTCCACTTTATTATAATACCACTGACAGTTGACTGAGGAATATTTAGGAGAAACTTGTTGCACAGGTGGCATCCTATCATAGTACCACGCTGGAATTCACTGAGCTCCTGAGAGCGAGCCATTCTTTCACAAATGTTTGTAGAAACAGTCTGCATGCCTAGGTGATGATTTTATACACCTGTGGACATGGAAGTGACTGGAACACCTGACTTACATTATTTGGATGGGCGAGTGATTACTTTTGGCAATATAGTGCATCTCTTCCTCTGCGCGTCTTGACTTTGATAATGTTCTGGGGGTCAGATGGGAAGATATGGGGGGCCTGATGTGGACCCAGGGCCTCCAGTTGAGGATCGCTGGCCTAGGTTCTCTTAGAGCTGTCTGGCATTGGTCCATATCAGTGACAACATGGAATCCCTTTAAACACAGCAATGACTACAACCTCCAAGGGGCCCACTGCCTGGGGCCTCCAGAGTATCTGGATCAGTGATACTCAACGTGTGGCTCTGGAGCCACATGTGCCTCTTTTATGTCTTCATCTGAAATAGTATTCTCTAAGAAAACCTTAAAAAGGGAAACTTTTTTGCCCTTCACCATTTTTTGCCACTTTTCATCCATTTAAGCTACCTTTTGTCATTAAATACCACATTTTTCCTACTTTTTGCCCATTTTTGCCACTTTTTTTGCAACTTTGTACCCATTTTTTGCCACTTTTATCCCATTTTTGCCCATTTTAGCTACCTTGTGCCATTAAATACCACTTTTTTTCCAGTTTTTTGCCCATTTTTGACATCCTTTATCATTTTTTTACAATTTTTGTTGCCACTTAAATCCCATTTTTGCCTTTTTCCACCATTTTTTTTCTCTGAATTTTCACTCATTTAAGATTACTTTTGTCATTAATTACCACTGTTTCCCTAGTTTTTGCCCATTTATCCTTTTTCATCACTTTTATCCTTTTGTCAATACCCTTTCACAATTTTTGTTGCCACTTTTCACCCATTAAAACTACCTGTTGCCATTGAATACCACTTTCCTCTTTCCTCTGTTTTTGCCCATTTTTTTCCCACTTTTATCCCATTGTTGGCCCTTTCCACCATTCCTTCTCCCCATTTTCACTCATTTAAGCTACCTGTTGCCATAAAAAAAAATTTTTTCCTATGTTTTGCACATTTTTGCCACTTTTATAGCAACTTTAACTCATTTTTTGCCACTTTTATCCCATTTTGCCCTTTTTAGCTACCTTTTGCCATTAAATACCACTTTTTCCCTACCTTTTGCCCATTTTTGACATGTTTCTTTGCAACTTTTAAGCCCCTTTTCACCATTTCTTCTCCCCATTTTGATCCATTTAAGCTACCATTTGCCATTAAATACTTTTTCCTATATTTTGCCCATTTTTGCCACTTTTTTTTGCCATTTTTAATTCATTTCTTGCCACTTTTTTTCCAATTGTTGCCACTTTTATCCCATTTTAGCTTCCTTTTGTCGATACCTTTTTCCCCCTATTTTTAATCCCATTTTTGCCAATTTTCACTATTTTTTGCCACTCTCACTCATTTCAGCTTCCTTTAATCATTAAATACATTTGCCACTTTTATCCAATTTTTGCCCTTTTTCACCACTTTTTACCTTTTGAAGCTACCTTTTGCCATTCAATATCACTTGTTTCCTATTTTTTGCCCAATTGTGCCACTCTTGACTGCTTTTTGCCCATTGTAGTCCTTTCCACTCATTTTTTGCTTGTATTTGCCACTTTCGGACCATTTTGTGCCACCTGTAACTAATTTTTTGTCACTTTCCTCCATTTTTGCTACTTTCTGACCCCTTACCTCCCCATTTCGCCCATTTTCACCCATTTTTGTTGCACTTTGACCATTTTTGCCACCATTTACTTACGTTTATCGCTACTTCAAGCTATTTTTTGCTACTTTTCACCACTTAGATTATGGCTCTTCCAAAGGTATTTTTCAATAATTTGGCTCTTTGGTGGAGCAGGGTTGGGTAACACTGATCTAGAGACACTGCTGCTTGTGCGTGTGTTTGGCACAAATCATAAGTTTTTATAAAATGTTATAATCTTTCTAAGAGGATATGTGAGTATTTGCATAAACCATGTGAGCTAAAATGCTTTAAAATGACTGAAAAAAGGAAGAATAAGAACTTGGCTGACGGTAACCTGAACATGAATCATGTGTTGAAATTAACTGGATAGTTGATGCTAGATTTACCACCTCAGATGGTCCAAATGTAGAATCCAATTTCTAACAAGCCACTTAATTTCAGCGTCTGCAGCTAGTTTGGCTGTCACTCCTTTTTTTTTTTTTTTTTTTTTTTAACACCCAAATCCAGCGTGGGTGGCAGGGCGAGGAGTGCACATCACATTTTCTCTTTTTTTATTTTCAATCTGACGTGTTGGAAACGACGTGTTGCTTGGTGGCTGGATGTGTGCCGAAATAATGAGTGGACCTATTAGTGAGTAAACAACAAACTCCCTGTCTGACTCTCCATCATCCATCCTTATTTTCTCTAAATCCTCTGCATACATCTTTCCATTTCCTGGACGTTTTCGTCACACATCTCCATCAGCATGGGTCTGTCTGCTCCATCCTTATTCTCCTGTCCTCTCTGTCTTTATTCAGCTCAGTTTTGATTCACTCTGCTTTATTGGCATGAATGTTGGATGAACAGTACTGCTGAATCAGTCCAATAAAAGTCATACAAAATATCTGCAACATCACAATAAATGAATCCCGCTCTCTTTTTCCCCTTTTGTCACACTCTGTCACATTTGGCTGCTTCCTCGCTCGCTCTCTGCTTCTTCCTCTCTCTCTCTTACACACACTCCCACACACACACCCACTCAGCCTCCCAGCCCTCTCAGGGTTTTTTCTCCATCACTGCTCAGATTAATCAGCAGCTTCCTGCCAGTGTCTGACAGTTTTCCCCTAGTTGGCCGGCCTCCAAATCAGACAGTGTTAGACACCGGCTCACTGTCCCGTCTGACTCTCACTTCTCTTTTTTTCTACCTATAAAAATGTCTTTTTTTTCTGAATATATTTAGGAGGTTTATGCATGCTTGTTGGGCTTTGAATTTCATGAAAACACTGAAAACGACCAATGCATTTGTTTATTTCTCACTGTCTGAATATGCATCATCATTAGGGGCTGTCTTTTCAAAGTGGATCAGTTTGTTTCCGTGCAAAGGTAAGTGGAGCTACAGTTAAAGCTTAATTTGCATTTTTATTCTCTCAGTGCCCATCATGACAAAGTGAAAACAGAATTTTAGACATTTTTCAAAGAAAACACTGCAATATCACAATGATTCACACTGCCATTTGCAGTCTTTCCAGAGATGTTGGATAAAGTTCATGTCAGGGCTCCGGCTGGGCCCCTCTAGGACATTCTCAGAGTCGGCCCTAAGCCCAGGGGTGTAGCACAGGGGGGAAAAGGGTACTGATTACCCGGGCCCACAGCAGGAAGGGGCCCGTGAGAAGCCCACTATGAAAAGTGTGTTTTTATTTAACTTTTCTTAGCATTTAGTGCAGTGTTCAACCCTGCTCAACCAAAGATCCAGGTTTCTGAAAAATACCTTTGCAAGAGCCACAATGTGGTGAAATGTGGCAATTAATATAAGTTAAAGGTGGCAAAAGTGGTCAAAAAGCTGCAACCAGTGGGAGAAAAGTGGCAAAAAAGGACAGAGTGTGGCAAAATTGGTGGGAAATGACCAAAAAATAATTTAAAGGTGGCAAAAAATGGTCAAAAAGTAGAAAAAATCCGAAAAAAAGTTAGGAAATATGGCCAATAATCAGAAAAAAATGTGGGAAAGTGGGGAAAATAAGACATTTAATTGCAAAAGGCAGCTTAAATGGGTGAAAGGTGGGAAAAAAGGGGCAAAAAGGGCAAACACCGAGAGAAAAGTGGCAATTAAGGGCAGAAAGTGGTAAAAATTGGTTAGAAAATTGCAAAAAATGATTTACAGGTGGCAAAAATGGTCCAAAAGTGGTAAAAGATGTGTGAAAAGTGACAAAAATTGGCATTTTTTTTAAAGTTTGAAAAATGGGAACTAGGTAGGAATTTAACTGCAAAAGGCAGCTTAAATGGGTAAGAAGCAACACATATAGGCAAAAATGGGCAAAAAAATTGCCAAAGCAGGATAAAAGTGTCAAAAATGGGTGAAAGGTAATAAAAGAAGTGGCTAAAATGGACTAAAAGCGGCAAACACTGAGATAAAAGTGGCAAAAAAGGGCAGAACATGGCAAAAATTGGTGGGAAGTGACCAAATAAATAAATTAAAGGTGGAAAAAAAAATGTCAAAAAGTAGCAAAAATCTGACAAAAGTTTGGAAAAATGGCCAAAAATCAGGAAAAAATGTGGGAAAGTGGGGGTAAAAAGGACATTTTTTATTGCAAAAGGCAGCTTAAAGGGGTGAAAAGTGGAAAAAAGGGGCAAACACTGATGGAAAAAGTGGCAATTAAGGGCAGAAAAAGTGGCAATTAAGGGCAGAAAAAGTGGAAATTAAGGGCAGAAAGTGGCAAAAATTGGTGAGAAGAGGCAAAAAAAAGAGTTACAGGTGGCAAAAATGGTCCAGAAGTGGCAAAAATAATGTGTGAAAAGTGACCATCTGGGTCTTGGTCTCCTCTCTTACTGGCTCTTGAGGGAGTCCTGGTTGGTCCAAACGTCTTCTATGTGAGAACTCTGGAGGCCGCTGTGCCCCTCCATCCAGATCTGTGCAACAGTCCTGTCTCTGAGCTCTGCACCTCCTTTGACCTCATGGCTTGGTTTCTGCTCTGGTATAATTGTCAGCTGAGAGTCCTATAGAGAGGTGAGTGCCTATTTAAATCACGTCCAATTAGTTTAATTTGCCACAGGTGGACTCCAGTCGAGGTGCAGAGGGTGGTAGAGGTGGTGTAGTGATTCATAAGTGGCAGCCTGAGTGAAGTTATCCACTGAGTTAGTCTGGATCTGGCCCAGGGGTCACTGTTTGAGGAACACAGATTGAGGGGTATTTAGTCCAAGTTCATGAAATTCATATGACTTAAAGGGATATTTCAGTATTTTTGAAGTTGGGTCATTTTTACATAAAACTTGTTAAACTACATTGATAAAATGTTCCCATTTATAGCCATTATGCTGCGGGGCTCTCTGAGCAAGTAACAATCACAATGGCTAATGCCACTACTATAGCCAAGCACCTCATACAACCTAACTTCAAAAACCCTGAAATATCCCTTTAATGAAGACTTCCAAGTTTACATGTTTTAAACGCCCATTTTTGTGGAACCAACACGAGGATTGGACTTTTCCTGACTGGGTGTAAATACTCGATAGTCTGCCTGCCTGCCTTCAGTGAGTCAGCGTGTCCCTGCAGAATCACTTTAATTCAGTCCAGAGGGACCAATGTCTGCTGCAGCGTGGCTGTCTCTCACCTCTCAGCCTGTAGATCATTTACAGCGGCGTTAGTCAACCCCGCTCAACCAAAATGAAAAATGAAAAATACCTTTGCAAGAGCCACAATGTAAGTGGGGAAAAAATGGGTTAAAGTGGCAATAAAAATACTTTAGAGCTGGTAAAAAAGGTCAAAAGGCAGCAAAAATGTGGCTAAAAAATGGGTGAGTGGGGTAAAATAGGAATAAAATGGTAAACCTGGGTGAAAAGTCACAAAAACAGAGAGAAAAGTGGCAGACATGGGTGAGAAGTGACAAAAAATGTGTTACAGGTGGCAAAAATGGTCATAAAGCAGCAAACAAGGTGGCAAAATATGAGTGAAAATTGTTTAAAATGGGCAAAAAGCAGCAAAAACTTGGGAGAAATGTGCTAAAAAGGGAAAAAGTGACATTCACTGGCAAGGGGCAGCTTAAGTGAGAGGGAGCTGGATGCATCAGAGAACCACTTCACATTTGAAATCGGACGAGCGCCGCCATATCTCGTCTTCTGATACTGGAAGTCACTTAAACTGAACGTCTTCTTCGTTGTTTTCTTCGTGCATCGCCGCCATGTTAACAGAGGCAAGTCTGCCACATAAGGAAATATAAGTAGACCAAAAATACGTGACTTTTCAGACTAACAAGCACAGAGATTACATAACATTAATTTTACTAAATCGATTTATGATCCAAATTCAAGTGTCACTTTGCACGGACATAATATGTGACAGGAGATTGGCTGGCTGGACGCTGATGTCGCCGCCATGTTGCCAGAGGCAAGTCCACTACATCATTTAATACAGTAGACAAGGACTGTGCACGTTTTTGGAATAAAAAGCACAAACGACAAGATTATATGGATTTTAATGAATCATTAAATAAATGATACATATAAAGAAAATAACTGACAGTGAAATATAAGTTTATATAAAAAAGATATAAATCATTTTTCGTGTAGTCTATTTTGGCGAAGTGGTCCGGCACAATAAACGCTGAACCAGAAGTAGCGACTTGCCTCTGGCAACATTTTTTCAAAGTTTTTTTTCAAAGCCTCTGCCTTTTCCCAAACGTTTCCTATAGAACAACATTACTCAACCCTGCTCAACCAAAAATTGGTGAGAAATACATTTGCAAGAGCCACAATCTAAGTGGTGAATAGTGGCAATTAAAATAAGTTAAATGTGGCAAAAATGGTCAAAAAGCAGCAAACACTGGGAGAAAAGTGCCAAAAATGGGTGGGAGGTGACCAAATAATGAGTTAAAAGTGGCAAAAACATTGCAAAAAATGAGTGAAAAGTGTCTGATGTTGGCAAAAATCAGAAAAAATGTGGGAAAAATGGGCAAAAAGCATGAAAGAGAGGCAAAATGGGACATTAGTGGCATTTAATTGCAAAAGGCAGCCCAAATGGGCAAAAGGTGGAAAATTGGGCAAAAAATTGCAAAAAGCTGGAAAAAGTGTCCAAAATGCGCTAAAAGCAGTAAAAATTCAATTAAAGTAGCAAAAAAAAAAAAATGCAAATAAGGGCAATGGAAATATGCAGACAACAATAGAGGTTGACATTTAAAGCCTACTGTGTAAGTGTGGGAAACAAACTGATTAATGTGACTTGCAATGGATAATTTCTGAGGTAGAATTTTCCTTTTTAAGGTTTTCTGGGGAATAATATTTAATATAAAGACATAAAAGAGTGACAAATCATCACAGATGAGCCACATGTGGCTCCAGAGCCACAGGTTGGGTATCACTGCTATAGAAGCTTTCTCAGATGGATGTGTGAAACAAATCCATCTGGCGTGTCAGGTTAGTGACTTCAGATGTTAGAAGACGAGATGTGGCGGTGATTTTCCGACGTTTGGTGTGAAGTGGAGGTCCTCAGATGCATCCAGGTACTCTTGGCTTAAATGGGGAAATAGGGGAAAATTCAAATCGCAAAAAGCAGGATAATAGAGGCAAAAAGTGGGAAAACATGGTAAAAATGGGATAAGAGTGGCAAAAAAGTGGCAGAAAGTGGCAAAAATGGGCTAAAAGCAGCAAAAAGTGATTAAAAGTGGCAAAAAAAGCAAATAAGGGCAATGAAGACAGAGACAACAAATAAAGTTGACAATGAACTGATTAATGCTACTTACAGTGGATAATTTCTGGTGTCAAAGTTTCCATTTTTAAAGGTTTTCTGGGGGAATAATATTTCAAATTAAGACATAAAAGAGCCGCCAATCATAACAAAAGAGCCACAGGTTGAGTATCACTGATTTAGAGGAACTGTCTGGATGTTAACAACCTTACAATCCCCCCAGAATAAAAATCTGAACTGGATTCTTTGTTTTCGTCTAGCCAGACTCCATCCTCTCAGTATTTACCTAATCAAAGTGAAAAACGGCACCTGAGGGCATGTGGAATCACTGCGACACCATAATAATAATCAAAAAAACACGTTCTAAACCTTTAAGACTAGTCAGACAACCTCCAGTTAAGTGATTACTCTTAAACTCTCCTATTCAGTCATCATAGAGGCTTTAAATTAATTTTATACTCTGTTTTGTCTCCTCCTTGCTGCCCGACTCTCATTTCCTGCCTTTCTTTACCTCCCTCTCTCTCCCCTACAGATTTCCACTCTGACTTTTACTCCCTCTTCCTCTAAATTGATATTTCCCTCCCTCTCTCTCTTTAATTTGGTCTCACATTACGGCGGCCGAGAAGAAAGTTAATTACGCAGCATTTTGAATTATGAATTGCGATACAGTTTAGTAACATATTGCCTCATTTCTCACGGCAGGGGGAAGCTGTGAGGAGATTTTTCACAGTTACTTTGCAGGTATCAGAGGTGCCATGTTCGCTGGGATCTCTCATATGAGCTGAATTTTATATTAACTTGATATCATCTTAGTGAAAGCCAACGTGACAGATGACGGACTCCATTCCTACACGCAATTTCTATATGAATTAAATATGGGCTGAAAATGGCCAACCCAAAGTTAATGTTTCCTTCTTAGTAGTTCAGTGTAATGTAGATGTCATGAATGTCAGCTGTTAGAGGAGTAACAAGAGAGTGTGAGTCTATTTCTAAGCTCGCAGAGTTCTACGGGAAATTTAAATTCATCTGATAATTAAATAACAGCATCATTTTCAACCTGACGGGGATTTGCACCAAGAAGCTAACCTGACCTGCCAGATAGACTGTTTTACTGCACGGATATATTTCACATTCACGTGGAAAAGCTCCCATAGAAAGTGTTTGGGAAGGGTAGGACTTTTAAAAAAAATTGTCAGAAGGTGATTGGACAAGCATTCTGTCAGTCACATTCATGAAGGGCCAATCAGAGCGACAAGAATAAACAAGGAAGTAGCTTAGCTTCAGTGCTAACCTAAGTTATACAGCAGCCACTCCACAACCCATTTTGACACTTATCACCAGTTTTTGCCAGTCTCAGACCCCTTTTCACCACTTTATCTGGCCATTTTTGTAACATTTCTGCCAGTCTAAACCCAGTTTTTTTAAAACACTTTTTTTACACATTAACTAATAATGGCTGACAAGTGATTTTTTTTTCAAACAGATCAAATGTTAAGTCATTCTACAACTATTTATCTAATCTATCTAATATCGTTGTTTTTGTGGTGGGTTTAACAGCTGTAGACATTTAAAGCCAAAAGATACCCTTAAAATCACAACATCTTTTCCTCCTTTTCTGAATATAATGATCTTCTGGGGGTCAGATAGGAAGCTTTGGGGGGCCTGATATGGCCCCCCAAAGCCAGTTGGGGGGCCATATCAGTTGATCAGCCAGTTGATGGTCTGTGTTACACAGGCTAGTGCTGTTAGTGGTGGAGCATGTCGGTGGGTGAAATTCATGCCAAAAAGCATGCTGAGAGATGTGCAAAATTATCTCTGCCAGGCCAGATTAACCATTAGGTCAGTGTTACTTAACCCTGCTCAACCAAAGAGCCAAATTGTTGAAAAACACCTTTGCAAGAGCCACAATGTGAAAAGTGGCAAAAAACAGCCTGAAGTAGCAATAACATTAAGTTAAAGCTTGCAAAAATTATCAAAAAGCAACAAAAATGGGTGAAAAGGGTGGTACAAATGGGAGGAAAAAGTAGAAAAAGGGTCAGAAGTAGCAAAAATGGATGATTGACAAAAAAAATTAGATATAGTCGGCATGAAATTGTGCACAAGTGCAAAAACATGTCAAAAAAATAAGTGAAAAGTGACTAGAGTGGGCAAATAGCAGTCAAGAGTGGTAAAAATGGGCAAAAAATAGGAAACAAGTGGTATTTAATGGCAAAAGGTAGATGAAATGGGTGAAAAGTGGTGAAAAGAAGTAGCAAAATGGGTGAAAAAGAGGACACAAGTGGTATTTAGTAGCAAAAAGGAGCTGAAATGGGTGAAAAGTGGTGAAAAAATGGTGAGAAAGGGCAAACATGGGATTAGAGTGGAAAAAAGAAGTGGCTAAAAGGGGCAAAAACTAGGAAAAAAGTGGTATTCAATGACAAAACGTAGCTTAATGGGGTGAAAATGGGGAGAAAATTGTGAAAAAAGGCAAAAATGGGATTGAAGTGGCAAAAAAATCATCAAAATGAACAAAAAAAGTAGGGAAAAGGGTGGTATTTCATGGCAAAAGGTAGCTTAAATGGGATAAAAGTGGCAAAAAGGGCAAAAATGGGATAAAAGTGGTAAAAAGTAGTGGCTAAAATGGGCAAAAACTAGGAAAAAGGTGGTATTTATTGACTAAGTGTAGCTTAAACGGGTGCAAATGGAGAGAAAAATGGGGACAAAAGGCAACAATGGGATAAAAGTGGCAAAAACGTGTCAAAAAAATAAGTGAAAAGTGACTAAAATGTGCAAATAGCATGCAAGAGTGGAAAAAATGGGCAAAAAATAGGAAACAAGTGGTGTTTATTGGCAAAAGGTAGATGAAATGGGTGAAAAGTGGTGAAAAAGAGCAAAAATTGGATAAAAGTGGCTATAAGAAGTAGCAAAATGGGTGACAAAGAGGACACAAGTGGTATTTAGTGGCAAAAAGGAGCTTAAATGGTGGAAAGTTTTGAAAAAATGGTGAGAAAGGGCAAAGATGAGATAAGAGTGGAAAGAAGAAGTGGATAAATGGGCAAAAACAAGGAAACAAGTGGTATTCGATGACAAATGTTAGCTTAATTGGGTGAAAATGGGGAGAAAAATTGAGAAAAGGGCAAAAATGGGATAAAAGTGGCCAAAAAAATGGGCAAAAATTTGAAAAAGGAGCAAAATTGGGCTAAAAGTAGGAAAAAAGCAGCATTTAATGGCAAAAGGTGGCTTAAATGGGTGAAATGAGGCAAAAAATGGTGAAAAGGGCAAAAAAGTTTCCCCTTTTTAAGGTTTTCTGGGGGAGAATGTTTAAGATTAAGACATAAAAGAGCCACAAATAATCACTAAAGAGCCACATGTGGCTCTAGAAACACACGCTGAGTATCACTGAATTAGGGCAACTAGGCCCTGCCCAGGGGAATGCACCAAAGGAGAGGAAGATCACAGAAAACCGATACACAAACTTTCTTCTAGTTGTTCTCAGAGTTGGATTTAAGAAAATATGGTTTTTGCGTTTCGTGGTGGTGGTAAAGGAGCATCAGATTTTGCTGCAAAGGCCGTAACGAGCTCAGTAGCCTCTGCAGCACGAACACAACCCTGTAGCCCGCCATCACTGTTTTGGTCAGACCCGCGCAGGCGCCTTAAGGGAGATACGCTATGTGTGATGTAATCGTTTCAAGAAAGATGAGGATAGCCGTCCACACGGAGATGAAACGGTAGTTGTTTATGGATTTATGTACTCTGGGACCTGTTTTCAAAAAGTATCCTTTACAGTCACCTAAAACACCGTTTCCGTGTGGATGAAACGCCGATCCGACATAAAACTTTTACGTATACTCTGAATTCGTTTCTGTGTGGACGGGGCCTTTGTCAGCTCCTTTCTCATTTGTAGATGAGACATTTTCGTGGACTGTTTAGTTTTGTGTTGTAACATTATTCTTCCCATCATGATAAGGCAGCAGTGATTTTTCAGTCTGCCTTTTCTTAGCACATTTGCATTTCATTCTCAAGGCAGCCGTACAATTTAAAGATCGAAATACGTTTTTAAAAATGTGGGGGGTACTACAGAGCCCGGGAGGTGACATGAACTTTTTTTTTTTTAATGCACGTGCGATTTAGTATCTCGCACATGCAATTTAGTATCTTGCATGTTCAATTTAGTATCTCTTACATGCTATTTGTTATCTCACACGTGCGTTTTATTCGTATCTTGTACGTGCGATTTCACAGTATCTTAAATGCGAATAAATCATACGTACGAGATACTAAATCACACATACGAGATACTAAATCACACGTACAAGATACTAAATCACACGTACGAGATACTAAATCACACGTACAAGATACTAAATCGCACATGCATAAGATACCGTAAGATACTGCAAAAGTTCGCCTTTTTTGGAAAGAAGAAGCCTCCCTTCCCTGAGACCAGAGAAGTAAAGTTTGCTGATGATACTTAAGATTCCAACCTTCCAAAATCTGAGCAAAAAGACCAAAACAGTCTTCATTGATAAGATAAACTACTAGTTGGAAAGATAAAGGGTTACTTGTGGTCGTTTAAACCTCCAAAGATCATATTTTCAGTCAGTTTTTGACCCTCATGCTTACAGTTCAATGTTCAATCACATAAACTCTCTACAGTCTTCAGTCCATATTCAATTTGTACACATTATCACAAAGATGTAAACGCCTTCTAGTAAATATAAGTACGGATTTGTGTGGAGATCACACTCCACATTTACACACCATACTGTTCCTGACCTCCCCTCCCTCCCCCTCCATCTCCCCCCAGTCATTTACATTTATATTGAATTAGAAGCCGTGGTGGAGAGCGAGTGGAGGCAGCCGAGACTGATTATAATGGGAGATTACGGGCCGACTGCACCACCATTATGTCGTGTAATTACAAAGAGAGAGAGAGAGAGAGGAGGATGGGGCCCTCGGATGCCCAGATGTCAGGATCTATTTCATTTAGGGGAAATAATGTCTCTCTGCTTTCCCCTCCACCTATTCTACCTGTAAATATTACAGAGAGCCCCGTTCTGGCCTCTTCTCCACGCCCGCTTTTATGGGTCACTATTTATTGGAGACAAATATCAAACAAGGCGTTAAGGAGGATGTGTGGGTCCCCAACAGGCGATTTACCGCTGTCTCGATGCGCTTTATGGCTTCATTTGACTGCCATCGATCTGGTGTCGTAATGCTGGTAGGATTAGCGGTCATGTAGTCAGGAGAGAACTAATGGGTTCAGTGTAATGTAGAGCATCTGCAGGGTTTCTCCTGATAACAGAGGAAGACACTTTCAGGTATTATGAAGGAGTGGTTATAGCAGTGTTACTCAACCAAAGAGCCAAATTATTGAAAAATACCTTTGCAAGAGCCACAATTTAAGTGGTGAAAAGAGGCAAAAACAGCTTGAAGTAGCAGAAAAATAAGTTAAAGTCGGCAAAAATGGTGAAAATGGCAAAAATGGGATAAAAGTAGCAAAAAGAAGTGGCTGAAATGGGCAAGAACTAGAAGAAAAACTGTATCTAATGACTAAACATTGCTCAAATGAGTGAAAAGTGACAAAAAATGATGAAAAAGGGCAAAATGAGATTAGAAAATGGGGGAAAGGGTATTTATTGACAGAAGGTAGCTAAAATGGGCAAAAATTGGATAAAAGTGGCAACAATTGGGGAAAAAAAGTGGCAAGAAATGAATTAAAAATGGCAAAAAAGTGGCAAAAATGGACAAAATATAGGAAAAAGTGGTATTTAATGGCAAAAGGTAGCTTAAATGGATAAAAAATGGGGTGAAGAAATAGTGAAAAAGGGCAAAAATGGGATAAAAGCGGCAAAAAATGAGTGAAAATGACTAAAATTGGCAAAAAGCAGTCAAGAGTGGACAAAAAAATGGGTAAAAAATAGGAAACAAGTGGTATTTAATGGCAAGAAGTAGCTTAAATTGGTAAAAATAGGGAGAAAAGATGTGGAAAAAGGGCAAAAATGGGTTAAAAGTGGCAAAAAATTGATAAAAAGTTGCAAAAAAGTGTCAAAAATGGGCAAAAAACTTGGGAAAAAAGTGGTACTTAATGGCAAAAGGTAGCTTAAAAGGGCAAAATGAGATAAAAGTGGCAAGAAATGAGTTAGAAATGCAATAAAAGTGGCAAAAATGTGCAAAACATAGGGAAAAAATTGTATATTATGGCAACATGTTGCTTAAATAAGTAACAATGGGGAGAAGAAATTGTGAAAAGGGCCAAAAATGGCATAAAAGTGGGGGAATATGGGGAAAAAGTTGTAAAAAGTGGCAAAAACAGGCAAAAAACAGGGAAAAAACATGTTATTTAAGGACTAAAGGAAGCTTAAATGGGCTAAAAGTAGCTTAAATGGGTAAAAATGGCAAAAATTGCATAAAAGTAGCAAAAAAGAAGTGGCTGAAATGGACAAGAACAAGGAAAAAAGTGGTACTAATGACTAAAGGTTACTCAAATGAGCGAAACGTGGCAAAAAAATGATGAAAAAGGGCAAAAAACTTGGGAATAGCAAATGGGGGGGGTATTTATTGACAGAAGGTAGCTAAAATGGGCGAAAATGGGAAAAAAATGGCAACAATTGGGGAAAAAAAGTGGCAAGAAATGAATTTTAAAAAATAAAAAAGTGGTATTTAATGGCAAAAAAGGTAGCTTAAATGGATGAAAATGGGGAGAAAAAATGGTGAAAAGAGACAAAAATGGGATTATACTGGCCTCAGTCTTCGTGCTTGAAAAAGCTTATCCAGCTAGCTAAACAATCAATATGAGAAGACTCTCAGACCGAAGACGTTGCGTCATCTTTGAGCTTTCTGAGGGACTTGACTGTGAAACTGTAATACAAATAATACAGAAATAGCAATAAATGTAGGCTCTTCGACATCATTTTACAACCAAATTCTCATCATACAAAATAAGGTAAGTATTTACAATGTACACAATCATTCTCACACAATGCACATGAACAAATATACCACAGAAGTACTAAAGAAATGCTTACGTATGCATAAAACAACAGAGTCCTGCACACTGTCTAGGCTAATGATACAAGCTAACTCCAAATGAACACATCTGTCTTATTTTAAGTTTTTCTGTATACATACATAAAATGTTAGTCTTTAGTAATGAGAAAATCGATAAACATCATTAAACTTACGGATATGGCCTTCGATAGCTTCAGTTAACAGAAAATATTCCTTCCTCCGGACACAGAAGAGGAGACTGCACAGCAGCACTGACCATGTGCTCTTTTAGCATTAATGGAAGCCTTAACTTAAAACTACAGCTGCATTGTTACTCTGTGCCACTAGGCGGCAGTGTTACACTAAGAAAACATAAAAAAGACTGATTCATCTGTTAGGACATGGCACAGTCCATGACAGGGATCAAAGTGGGAAAAAATGGGGAAAAAGTTGTAAATAAAAGTTTCAAAAACAGACAAAAAAGAGGAAAAAAGTGACCAAGGGTTGCTGAAATGGGTAAAAATGGAGAGAAAAAATGGTGGAAAAAGGCAAAAATGGATGCATTTGTACATTTGTTGAATTAATTTGATATAAATCCCTAGAAAAAGAACTCACTGATGTTATAAATCAACTTAACTGTCTCAGTGGCACATATATGCAGAACAGAGGAACTTCCTAATTCAGAGCAGAAACAAATTTGTGCTTCAGGAGGCGATCTTTTTAACAGGAAGCTGGAATAAATAAACGTAATTCTCTATTCATTCTGTCAATGAAAAGTCATCCTCCTCCTCTTCAGCCCATATTTACTGGAGTTTATTTTCAGTAGCAAAGCTGTTGAGTACAGTTGGATTGTAGAAGAGAGGGTCGCGCTGTTATGTTCATTTGTTTAAATGAAAACAAATAAATCTCGGTTATAATTGTCTGGGGTTTGTTTTCTGCATCTCACAGGTCATAGGTCACTCTCAGGAAGTTTGTGCATCACACCACCCACAGCTTTCTTACCAACTGCGTGAAACCATCACAGCAGTATAGAAGATCAACAATGGGCACTCCATTTTTATCAGTCAAACAAGCAGCTTTCTTTGTTCACCAGTTCCCCCAGTTATATATCAGCATCAACCCCATAGAGCACCGCTGGGATGAATTAGAGCAGAGCTAATTGCTAGCACCAATGCTACTGACCACACACACATGCACTGATATCACCAATAGACTGTCAGGGGTCCAGACAGTTCTGTGGGCGGAGCCTGCCCATAGCTGATTGGTTGGTACTCTAATGGCTCAGCCCTGTGGCGACCAATCCTGAGTGTACCACACCTCTCACCCAATCACAGCAGAGATCAGCTCCACCTGATAATGAATGGATGGACATGCTGGGACTCAGGTTTTAACTCCTGGAGTTTTCAGAAGCTGTCCATAAGATGGCGGCACTGACCAGTCATGATTCAGATGTTAGAGAGCAGTGATGCTCAACCTGTGGCTCTGGAGCCACATGTGGCTCATCTGTGGCTCTTTTATGTCTTCATTTGAAATATTATTCACATAGAAAACCTTTAAAAAGAAAATTTTACCTCAGAAATTGTCCTTAAGCATTTGTTTCCCACACTTACACAGTAGGCTTTAACTGTCAACCTCTGTTGTTGTCTGCATATTTCCATTGCCCTTATTTGCATTTTTTTTGCTACTTTAATTCCATCTTTACTGCTTTTAGCCCATTTTTAACACTTTTATCCAGCTTTTTGCATTTTTTTGGCCTTTTTCACCTTTTCTGTCACTTTTTGCCCATTTAAGCTGACTTTGGCAATTAAATGCCACTAATTTCCCATTTTGCCACTCTTTCATGCTACTTCTTGCCCATTTTTCCCACCTTTTTTTTAATTTATTTTTGCCCATTTAGTCACTTTTCACTAGTTTTTCTCCATGTTTTGCCACTTTTAGATCATTTTTGCCACTTTTCTCCCAGTGGTTGCCGTTTTAAGCCCATTTTTGCCACTTCTTTGTGTCACTTTCTCCCCTTTTTGACATGTTTATCCAGCTTTTTGAAAGTTTTGCCCCTCTTTGTAACTTCTCGCCTATTTAAATGTCACTTTTTGCCTATTTTTCCTGCCTTTTTTTTTTTAAATTTTTGCCCATTTTGGTCACTACCCACCCATGTTTTGCCACTTTCGGCCCTTTGTTGCCACTTCTTCCCAGTGTTTGTGCTTAAAGCCAATTTTTGCCACTTCTCTTTGTCACTTTTTTCCTGCTTTTTGCAATTTTTGCCCCGCTTTGCCACTTCTCACCCATTTCAGCTGCCTTTTGCAATTAAATGCCACGTTTGCCCAGGTTTCCTGCCTTTTTTTAAATTTTTGCCCATTTAATCACTCTTGACTCATTTTTCCACCTTTTTGCCACTGTTGGACCATTTTTGCCACCTGTAACTCAATTATTTCCACCTTTCACCTATTTTGCCACCTTTTTCCCAGTGTTCGCCACTTTCAGCCCATTTTGGCCACTTCTTTAAGTCACTTTTCTCCCCTTTTTGACACTTTTTTTCCTGCTTTTTGCCATTTTTGCCCCGTTTTGCCACTTCTCATCCAATTAAGCTGCCTTTTGCAATTAAATGCCACTTTTTGCCCATTTTCCCCATGTTTTTTTTCAGATTTTTGCCATTTTTGTCACTTTGCACTCATTCTTCTCCACCTTTTTGCCACTTTTGGACCATTTTTGCCATCTTTAACTCATTTTTTTCCCCCACATTGCCACTTTTCTCCCAGTGTTTGCCACTTTAAGCCTATTTTTACCACTTCTTTTTGTCACTTTTCGCCCATTATTGACACTTTTATCCTGCTTTTGCAATTTTTGCCACTTTTTGCCCATTTTTCCCACCTTTTTCTTTTTTTTGTCCATTTTGGTCACTTTTCACTCGTTTTAGCCACTTTTATCTCATCTGGTCACCTCTCACCTATTTTCGCTACATTTATCTTATCATTATAGCCACTTTTCACCATTGTGGCTCTTGTAAATGTAATTTTCAACAGTTCGGCTCTTTGGTTGAGCAGGTTGAGTGACGCTGGTATAGAGACTCATTGGTGAAGTACTCGGGCAGTGGTGTAATGTGTTGTAAGTCAAATAAGTTAAATGAAGGGGGGAAAAATCTAAATCTCAACAACGTTTGCCATTTCATGGAGCATATGTGACAGCAGCTGCATACTTCTGCATTTTTAATCGGCAGAATATTTATGCCAGTTAGATATTATTGTTTGAAATTGTCACCTTCCAGATGTTTTACCCTCCAGAGAAAAGCTCTGAAATGAAGGTTACATACTTATTGTGTTAAATCAGCAGTAAATGTTTGGATCCTGTCTGTTTGAGGTGTAATAAAACACCCATGAGAGCTCTAAACCCATTACACCAGTTTACTTAGATATCTGAGGTGAAAGTGTGTGGAGTCTGAAGGCTCTGTTATCATCACACAGACATAAAGGTTCATGATAAGCCAGCATCAGTGCAGGCCTGACGAGACTGGACAACAGCCCCACCTAGTGTTCATTCAAAGCACCGTGGATTTATGATGTGTGCTGACATTTAGTGTGACATATCCTCCAGTAAATATCCAGTAATGGTTGTATTCATTCGTTAGCAGCCTGGGCGAGGATGTATTTGCATATGTAGGAGCTCTGAGTGAATATCCATTTAACTGTGAGGAAGCATGTGAACAGGAGATTATTGAGGCACTGATGTCGATGTCATTTATGCAGAAAGACTGTAAATATGTGCTAATGGGCGCAGATGAGGATGGCTTGGCTGTATGGCAACAATAAACATGGATGGATGGATGGAAGGGTGCGTGTAAAGGAATTTAGTCATTTTAAAGCAGCAAACAGACAAAACAAGAAAAATGTAAACTTCTCCAGAGTCTAACCTCCTCAGACCGGAGAGTTTGTTTGGTACTTATTTCACATAAACAGGACAGCTCAGCCTCGTCTCAAACAGGAAGTGGGTTTGTTCAGAAATGATGTCCTGTTTCTGCAGTTGTGATTTTTTTGAATCGTCCTTTCCAAAATCCACATTTTTAAAAGAAATTACTCTGTGGAAATTTCTTATATACACGAAAACATGAGGTAAAAAGCACAAAAAAATTCAGCAAATGTTTCAGTCAATCTTTTATCATAAAACCTAAACATCCCAATAAAAAAGAAATGAATGTGATTCCCCAAAACTTTGAGGCAAATTCCCTATATTTCAAAGTAAATTCCTCCTAAAACTTCTTATCACATTCCCCAGAATTTACAAACACATTCCCCAAATTCCCATGAAAAGGCTTGAAATGTAAAAGACCCCCCCCCCACCCAATTCCCAATTAAATTCCCATAAATTAACATATAGATATCCCAAAATTTCAAAGTAAATCCCCTAAAATATATCAAATACCAAAATTCCAAGCAAATTCTCCAAAAGAATTCAGTATAAATTCCAAATAAATTTGCAAGTAAATAAAAGAGAAATTACTTTGAAAATGCAAATAAAAAAAAGAAAAAGAAAAAGAAAAAGAAGAGAAAGAAAAAGCAAAGAAAGAAAAATGAATCAAAGCAAATTCCCCCAAATTTCCATGACACTCCCCTCAAAATATTCCCCAAAAAATTATGAATTAAGATTTAAGCGTTTCAAAACAAATCCCCCAAAAAAATAAAAAAATCAAATAAAAAAAAAAATTACAAATTAATTTCCCAAATTTGCATGAAAAATGCCTGAAAATGTGGAAATAAAATACACAAATAATAGAAACAAAAAAAAAGCAAAGTTCTGTCAAGACATTCACAAAAATACTCCAAAATGTGCAAAAAAATGTCTAGTTACTACAAAAATTCTTGAAAATGTCCAAATTTTGATCAATCAATCAATCAATCAATCAATCAATCAGTTGGTCAATCAATTAATCAATTAATTTTTTTATAAAAATTATTCAAAATATTTAGGTAAATTCTTTAAAACATCCTAACATATTACCTTTTTTTTTCTTATTTTATTTTATTTTTTTAAGCACTTTGAAACATTTAAAGCAACTTACCTCAATATCAGTGGACATTCTGGACATTTATCTCTGAGCTAAATCGCCGATTATTTATATGTAAGAAAGCTAAGACGTCATTTCCTCAATGTTCATACAGAGTCTAAGGCGGTTAAGATAAAATTGCTCCATAAATCAACAACTAAAAAGGTAAAATAAATAAATAAATAAACCCTCGGCCGTCATAATTATTCTTAAAATTATTGTCAATGTTGCTAAATGTAAATAAAGTTATGCATTGTTGGAATTAGCAGAGCCGTGACGACATTGTTGTAAGGTGACTTTTATTTTGAAGGCTGTGTTGGGAGATACCGGAAGTAAACATCGGAAACGGTGAGATTCCGAAGCATATCCTGTGTTTTTGGTTAATTTGTTGGACTTTAACCTCCGTATGTTCTCTTACTTGCTCAGATTTGATCATATTTCAGTATGAGCGCCATTCTTCCTCGGATAGAGCAGCTGTCCGCCAGGGTGGTCCGGGTTTTGGGCTGTAACCCGGGACCGATGACCCTGCAGGGAACCAACACTTACCTGGTCGGCACCGGGGAAAGGTGACACTTGCCGTGGGCATTTCTCATGTTTCTGTATGAAGCTTATTCAGTGAAATATGTCTCTTCAGAATATCTGTGCCAGGAAAAGAATAACAGCATATAGACGACAGTACGCTAGCATAGATGGGAAAGGACGCCATGCCAAATACCGTTCATAAATATCTATATTTAAGGTTTCTTTACTTGTTGGGTTAGATACGCTGATTATAGATAAGTGATGATCATCTAAAGAGGATAATCAGGAGTTGAATGTCATTTCGGCATGTGCAACAAATGCATTAAATTGTTGTTAGTGAATTATAATAAATAAGTAATTTAATTTAGGGAAGTACACAGCATAAAGATACCTAACTACTAAAAACAAATTATCCTGGTATGAAGGGTTTATACATCCAGATGTGTGCAGCTGCATGTATGCAGCAGGATTTAAACCTCTGATTTTAAATTCTGTATTCCAGGAGAGTGCTCATAGACACCGGAGAACCTGCTGTTCCTGAATACATCAACAACCTGAAACAGGCACTGAAGCAGTTTAGGACCAGCATCCAGGAGATCATCGTCACCCACTGGCATCACGACCACACAGGCGGCGTGGAGGACATCTGCAGGGACATCTTTGGTGGTCGGTACATAGGTGGTCATAGTATCACCTGTAGATCTGCAGAAACAGGAAGTTTGATTAAATCTGTGTTGCTCAACCAAAGAGCCAAAATGTTGAAAGATACCTTTGCAAGAGCCACAATCCAAGTGGTGAAATGTGTCGATTAAACTGAGTTAAACCTGGCAAAATAGGTAAGAAAGCTGAAAAAAAGTGGCCAGAAATGGGTGAACGGGGGTAAAATATGCTGAAGACAAAACTGGGCGAAAAGTGATAAAAAATGTGGAAAAATAGTGGCCGAAATGGGTGAGACATGACACACACAAAAAAAATGGCTTACAGGTGGCAAAAATGTACCTAAAAAAGCTTTAACTAAAATTGGCAAAAAGCAGCATCAAGGTGTGGAAAATGAGTGAAAAATAACTAAAATGGCAAAAAGGTGGGTAAAATCAGTGAAAAATAACTAAAATTGGCAAAAAGGTGTGGAAAATGAGTGAAAAATAACTAAAATGGCAAAAAGGTGGGGAAAATGAGTGAAAAATAACTAAAATGGCAAAAAAATAGCATTAAAGTGGGGGGGAAATGAGTGAAAAATCACATGGCAAAAAGGTGTGGAAAATGAGTGAAAAATAACTAAAATTGGCAAAAAATAGCAAAAAGGTGGGGGGAAAATGAGTGAAAAATAACTAAAATTGGCAAAGAGGTGGGGAAAATGAGTGAAAAATAACTAAAATTGGCAAAAAGGTGTGGAAAATGAGTGAAAAATAACTAAAATTGGCAAAAAGGTGGGGAAATCAGTGAAAAATAACTAAAATTGCCAAAAAATAGCAAAAAGGTGGGGGGGAAATGAATGAAAAATAACTAAAATTGGCAAAGAGGTGGGGAAAATGAGTGAAAAATAACTAAAATGGCAAAAAGGTGTGGAAAATGAGTGAAAAATAACTAAAATGGCAAAAAGGTGGGTAAAATCAGTGAAAAATAATTAAAATTGGCAAAAAAAAGCATAAAAGTGGGGGGAAATGAGTGAAAAATCACATGGCAAAAAGGTGTGGAAAATGAGTGAAAAATAACTAAAATGGCAAAAAGGTGTGGAAAATGAGTGAAAAATAACTAAAATTGGCAAAAAGGTGGGGAAATCAGTGAAAAATAACTAAAATTGCCAAAAAATAGCAAAAAGGTGGGGGGGAGAATGAATGAGAAATAACTAAAATTGGCAAAAAGTAGCAAAAAGGTGGGGGGGGAATGAATGAAAAATAACTAAAATTTGCAAAAAGTAGCAAAAAGGTGGGGGAAAATGGGAAAAAGTGACATGTAATGGCAAGAGCCACCTTAAATGGGCAAAAAAGGGAAAAAAATGCAATTTGCAAAAAAGCAATCTAAAAGGCAAAAACTGGTGAAAAGGGTAAAAATGGGATTCAAATGGTAAAAAGGGGGAAAAAAGGGCAAAAACTGCAAATAAGTGCAATAGAAATATACAGAGAAAAAATAAAGGTTGATGACTGAGTTTGACAATTTAAGCTGAATTTACAAGTGTGGGAAACAAACTGCAAAGGATAATTCTGAGGTTAAAGTTTCATTTTTTTATTGTTTTCTGGGGGAATAATATTTCAAATTAATACATAAAAGAGCCACAAATCCTCACAAAAAAGGCCACATGTGGCTCCAGAGCCACACGTTGAGTATCACTGGATTTAATCATTCATAAATCTGTTTTCTTCTTTTTGCAGGTTCTGATGTCCGAGTCAGCAAACTTCCTCGCTCCAGTAATGTCAGAGAGACAGCCGGAAACAAAAGCTATACTTACCTAAAGGACGGAGATCTGGTCCAGACGGAGGGGGCCACGCTAAGGTGAGCTCTCTTCATCTGTAGAGAGCTTTATCATCTGCAGGGACTTTCACTAGCTGACACTTTTAGAAGATAAGCATGCTAAAATGATCATTTAGTCCGTTATTTGATCATAGAACCATGTTTGTTTCCTTTCCCAGAGTGCTGTTCACCCCCGGTCACACTGACGACCACATGGCGCTGCTGCTGGAGGAGGAGCAGGCGCTGTTCTCAGGTGACTGCATCCTGGGTGAAGGTACAGCCGTGTTTGAGGATCTCTACGACTACATGAAGTCTTTAAAGATCCTGCTGGACTCTAAGGCAGACCTCATCTATCCTGGTGAGTCTGAGCCTGGACTAGTGTATCTAGTCCACTCCTTTATATTCTGTCTAATGGTTCAAGCCTAAATGTTTAATGTACTTGTGTATTGGAGGCTTCGGCTAGTGACCATAAGTTGGTGTGATAATTTCATGTGAAAATGTTCAGATAGTGAACAAAAACTGTGCCCCTCTCTGTGCAGGTCACGGCCCTGTGGTTCAGGATGCAGGCTCTAAGATCAGGTACTACATCAGCCATCGGGACCAGAGAGAGCAGCAGATCCTGGCGGCCATTCAGGACGGAGCAGGAAGGCCATTCTCCTCGATGGAGCTGGTCAAGATCGTCTATAAGGTCAGGACTACAACTCCTGTTTGTCTGATCATGAAATTAAGGTTTTATTTGTTCAGGGAATTCTACCAAAACCAAGCAATAAAGAGGACTTACCCAAATCAAATCTCAACACTTCTAGATATACCTGTTTAGATGGAGATGCATGTAAATCTACTAAATAAATCATTCTTTAAACCAGTGGTTCTCAAAGTGGGGGTCACGAGGCACTGAGAGGGGGTCGCCAGATGCCTTAAAAAACAATGGATATTTTTAAAATGATTTCAAACTTTATATTTTCCCCATTTTTATGAAAATATATACGTGAAATCAGTTACATGTAATTGAAAACGTGGCCATTTGGTGAGATTTACGCTGAAATCAAAGTTATTAAAAAGCAGGTCTGCACAGTTCAAACTGCTGTGTGGTTCTGATATTAAAACTATATATTTGTGCCACATTTTAACAGCTTTGCCCACCCAATTTTGCCATTTTAGAAAATTTGAACACATTTGTGCTACTTTGAATGAAAATTTGTCAATTTTAAACCCTTTCCATCACTTTTTCTCTGCCTTTTTTGTCACATCTGAACCACTTTCTCCCTACTGTGCCTCTATTGACCATTTTTTGCTATCATTGTAACCACATTTCACTATTTGTTATGCCCATTTTTACCAGTTTAACCCATTTCTGCCACTCTGCTTATTACTCTGCCTTAGTCAACCCATTTTCACCAGTGTAAACCACTTGTTTTCACTTTTAAATCCCATTCCACCAAATAGTCCACCTTTAATCCCATTTCTGCCACCTTTCAGTTCTCTTTTACCACTTTATCTGCCTGTTTTTGCCACTTAAACCAATTTATGCCTTCTTCTTCACCTTTTTGGAAACACTTTTTAACCGCTTGTCCTATCCAATTTTGCAACTATTATTTGCCACTTATCATTGATTTTTGCACAATTTTGACCCACTTTTGCCCCTAATATTGCAATATTTTAACCTGTTTTCTTCACGTTTCCCACAAATCTTTGCCGATTTTAACACATTTGTGCCACTCTAAGACAATTTTTGTGAATCTAAACCCTTTCCACCACTTTTTTTCTGCCTGTTTTTACCGCTTCTAAACCAATTCTTGCCACTTTCGACCTGTTGTTGCCTCTGTTGACCCATTATTGCCACTATTTACCCCTTTTTACACCCATTTATTCCCATTTTAACCCCATTTCACTATTTGGTATGCCCAGTTTTGCCAGTCGAAACAATTTTTACCACTTTAACCCATTTCTGCCACTTTTTAATCCCCTTTTTATCCATTTTTATTCCTGTTTCTGCCACTTTAACCCACTTTATTTTTTTTTCTAATTTTTTTTTCTTCTAACCCATTTTTGTCACTTTTAAAATCCCATTTCACCAACTTTTCCACCAATTTATAACCATTTTTTAATTTCTGTTTTTAAGAAAATGAGTTTACATTTTTAACAAGGCTATATACTACAACACAAATAAATTAAAAAAAAAAGATATTTGTGATATTTTGTTGCTTTGATAAGAGTGGTTTTAATTCAGATTAAATAGAAAATATGGTTTTGCTCAACTCCATGGTCCTCCAGTTTGGCTGGGCCCAGAAAGCTCTCCCCTTTGTCCCCCCTTATAGACAGCCTGTACCTTCAGGTACAGTGGTGATCCCCAGTCTCTGGCACCTTTATTTCAGGGCTGAAAAGGTTGTGAAATCCTGCTTTAAACAATATCGCTTTTGTGTTTTTGTATGCAGGCAGAAAAAGCTGAATTATTGTATTTGTGTGACTTAAACTGGACTTTCAAAAGAGATGTCAACAGTTAAGACTGAACAAAAAAATACCAATATTTTCTAATCGTTTTTGTTCCAGGACACTCCTGAAAACCTTTATCAGGCAGCCAATGTGAACCTGGTTCATCATTTAAAGAAACTGGAGAAGGAAGGGAAGATCAGCCTGGGTACGTCATCTCTTTATGCCACTGCAAGAAATACTGGGAGAATTTCAGAGCACCAGATATAAACTTGATCATATTTGTTCAATCAGGGAAGACATATTTGCTCTGCATAATTGTGATGTAGGGTTAGGGTAGGAATTTATGAAAGTAGTCGTGACGTTTTAGCTAAGCTGAATACTATTTCCTCTCACATTCTGATAGAAAAATCTAAATTATACTGTTTTTCTCCTCAGTGAATGAGTCTCCACAGAGCATCAGATGGAGGAGTAACCTGTGATGTCCATGGAGGCCATAAATAAATCAGCTCTTATTGATCATTTGGTGATTTAAACTAATCAAAAATGATCAACTTTGGATAGAATATGAACTGATCAATGCCTGTGATTGGAGAAGGTGTTGAGGAATCAGGGGTTGGTGGTCAAACATGTTGCCTTGAAAGCCTCCCGACTGGGATAAAACTGAATTAAACCAGCTGTGAGAATTTATAGGCCATTGCTGCTCTCTGTGTTGAAGTCTACCAAGGTCGAGTTTTGTTTGACGGCAGGCTGCAGCAGAATGGAAAATGTAGGTTTGATAAACCACAATATAAACATATCTTTAATGCATGCATTAAATGTCAAAATGTTGTCAACTCTTGCACCAAGAACAGCTTCTGCAGGTTATGGGATAGTCATAGACACTTACTGGAAACACAGCTGAAAACCAGCCAATGTGCAAGTGAAATAATACTGAACAATGGCGTGATTTGTGACTGCAATTATGATATAATCCATAAATGGCATCATGAGTCTCCTTGCTCGGTTATTGATGAAAATGCAGAGAATAACGACAGTTTTGAAGCGTGTATTTCTCAACTCAAAACAAACAAATATTAAAGAGCATTACAAAATACAAAACCTGAAGTTTTTACACGACTGCTTTCAAAATAAAACATTTTCCAAATTAAAGTGATTCTTTTTTGAAAATAACTTCTAAAAAGTACTATAGTGGCACTATTGTAAGCCTAAAGGCCTTTCTGCAGGCATTTTTGTAAACCTTTCAAGTGCTACTGATGACAAAAATAACCAGCCTTTAATGCAGCTGTGTAACGGCCCAACCTGACGTGCAGCTCTAATTAGCATCGCTACCGACAATCTGCTAGATTATTTTCAACATTAGCATCATATCAGCCCTGATTTTCACACTTTGTGAAACTTTAAATACATGGTTTGTTATTCGGTCCAAGCCTTCCCTGATTCTTTAGTGCAGGGGTGTCAAACTCAAGGCCCAGGGGCCAAATCCGGCCCATGGCACAGTTATACCTGGCCCACCAGATCATATATTTTTATTATAACTGGCCCACCAGTATGAGGTCTGCAGATTTCCTCCAGTATAAAACTGTAAACTTAACCTGGATGATTTATAATATCCTTGCCGAGTCATAAAAATCAGAAGTAAACAGTAAAAATAATAAGATAACTTTGACTTTTATCTATTTTTTTACCTTTAAAACTCACGATTTTGAATTTTATTTTATATTTTGAGTTTTAAAACTCATGATTTTGACTTTAATCTAATTTTTGACTGTTAAAAATTATGGTTTCAGTATTCTATCTAATATTTTGCCTTTTAAAACCAGTATTTTGACTTTAAATGTCATGTTTTTACCTTTAAAACTTAAAAATTTGACTTTAATCTCAGATGTTGAGTTTTTAAATTATCATGTTGACCTTTTAATCTCAAAATCATTTAAGTTGACACTCAGTGGTTAAATATTGACCCTGCTAGGCCCTCAGGTTAGACCCAAATTCAGAATCCGGCCCCTGCTGTGACTGAGTTTGACACCCCTGCTTTAGTGGGTAAAGGTTTGCCAACAGATATATGGAACCAGATCAATATATGCAGTGATTTTCAAGTAGACGTTTGATATCTAGGAAATTAGAATCTGATGGTGCTCTGCTGTCATATTTTAAAAATATGAAGCCACAGATCATCAGCATGAAAAGATGTTTGATTAGTGAATTTAACTTGTAGTTCTCAACTGGTGCGTCTGAACCCAAAAGTTTGTTGCAAAGCTCTTTTAGTGGGTCGCAGATGCCAGGAGGAAAGTGCAGCAAAAAGTCTTAAGCATATGGAAGCTTTGAGTGGACATACAGTAAATTCAAATGTTTATTTTTTAGGTTTTCCTATGATGACAAGTACATTTCAATGTTTTCCCCAAGATTTATTCTTATTTTTCTCCTTTGCTTTGGCAGGTTTTTCTAAGATAATGGGGACACTCCTGGAAAAAATTCCCATGCTGCCTCAGGCAGATGGAGTAAAATAAGATGCATGCATGCTTTTTAAACATGCTTGTTTGTCAGGTCTCTTTGTTTGTTATAATTTTTCTACTTGGGGTCCAAACCAGTGTTAAATTTGGAAGCTATTTTTACTTTTAGTCTTAGTTTTAGTCTTTAAATGAAATGGATTTAAGTTTTAGTCACATTTTAGTAATTTCTATCCTTTTTAGTTTTAGTCTAGTTTTAGTCAACGAAAACTCAAAACATTTTAGTCTAGTTTTAGTCCATAAAAAGTCCGATTTTAGTCTTTACTTTTAGTCCAGGCATTTATTTTCTTGCCCAAATCTGCTACCAAATCATGTTTGTGTGTTCTCTGCACTCTGCCAAACCTGGGGTCCCTGTTTCTACAGCTGAGAGACAGAATAGATACAGATGCATTGTTTTATAACAGATTCACCCACAGTGGAGAAATATCACGGATTTTGAATGTCCAACAAAAACGACATTACATTTTAGTCTGGTTTTAGTCATCTTGATGAAAACTAAACTTAGTTTTTGTCAGTTTTAGTCATCACAGATCTATTTTTGTTTGTCTTAGTCTAGTTTTTGTCGTGGAAAAAAGGCTGTCGACGAATATTTTTAGTTATAGTTTTAGCTGACAAAATTAACACTGTTGTTCTGCCTCTCAGCTGTAGAAAGCAGGGACCCCAGGTTTGTGGAGTGCAGGGAACACACTACAATGACTTGATACCAGATTTAGGCAAGAAAATAAATGCTTGGACTAAAAGTAAAGAATAAAATGTGAGGACTTTTTATGGGCTAAAACTAGACTAAAACTAAACGGATAGAAATGACTAAAATGTGACTAAAACTAAACATGCATTTTGTCTAAAGACTAAGACTAAAATTGAAAATAGCTGCCAGAATTAACACTGGTCCAAACTGTGACATTTGATTTAATAATTGAGAGTAGTTGGAAATTTTTATAATTTGGGTTGCACTTTCTCTTAAGGGAGTGGCGGTGAATCCTAAAACCTGACCAGTTGAGAACCACAGATTTAAACCTTTTTGATACACAACACAGTTTTCAAGATGAGAAAGCTGACCATGGTTTGAGACAAAATTTACTGCTAGTCCGCTTTAAACTTAAACGCTACAGAAGTATGCCAAACAATATTACACGCTTAATGTTGCCTTCATGTCAGGCCTGTTTTAATAAGCTGGTGTGATTTCTAAAAAGGCGTGTGAAAAACTTGTTAGGATGTTGTGGCTAAAATGCACATTTGTTTAGATCTGTTTCCAGATTGTGTAAATATAATTAAGACCAGCATTCAGACTATTTTTTAACAATCTGTAGTGAAGTTTGTGATTTAGTTTCTTTTCCTATTATCATAAATTGCAGCACTTGCTCACAAAATATCACCACAGTTTTGTCACTAGATGGCGGTGTCTGCTAATGTTTGCAAATAAACAGCAACTAAAGCAAAGCTTTACAAGGTTTACAAACATATACAGCGGTGTTGAAATGACATGTTAAGATTGTAAATGTGTATTTGAAAAGGTGAATAATAAATAGTGAATGATTTTCAGTATTCTGTGAGGTGCTGTTTTATTTCTGGTTATTACTAGAATTTTTGGGGTTCTGGTAGGCCCTCTGTCTGCTGGCAGAGGGCTGGCTGCTGTCTGGCATGTCATTCCCTTCTGTTTCTAACCCATCCACTGTCCTACCTGAATAAAGGCACATAGAAAAAACAGAAATCTTAAAGAAAGCAAACTTTATTTCATTATTTGAATATACTGAGGGATGAACATTTATTAATCATCTACATAAAAAAAAACATGAATGATCTCAGCTCCTGAACTTTCGTTTTGTGGTTGACCTTTTCCCAGGCCTCTCCTTTTCAATGACAGCTCTTTTTGAACCTGATATCAGGATGTTTTATCTATGATGACAAACATTCTCTAAAGCCTGTATAAGTTTATCTTTAAACCTTCATAACTGAAAAGTTGGGACGTTTTGTAAAATGTGAATAAAAACAGAAAACTGATATGCAAATCCATCTCAACTGATACTCAGTTGAAAACAGCACAAGGAAAGATATTTGATATTCAGACTGACTAACTTTATTGTTTCATTTTGGATATACATATTCTAAATTTGATGCTCACAAGATATTCCAAAGATATCTCAAGATATGGTCAAAAAAGTTTGTTTAGATTCTGTTTGTTGAGGCACTAGTTTTGATGCACAGGGCCAGGTAGTAGTTTGGTTAGGCACACACTCACATGTAGGTTTTGTTATTTTTTTAGTCACACTAGGTTTAGGGGTGCTGTTCTTTTGTTTAGATTTAGTCAGTGTAGGTAGTTAGGAGTTATGTTCAGTTTGTATCACCAGTTAGTTCGTTTTAAAACACTAGTTTAGATTCTGTTTTATTTGGTTATTAGTTGAACAGCACTCTGCGGTCCTTTCATTTTGCCTCACTTTTGTTAAGCACAATTCTACTTTTGTAATAAATACCTTTAATTTACCAACCACATCTGGTTTTATGTTACTTCCTTTTACCCACAACGAGCTGATCGTAACACTCTACATAATATGCCATACACTTTCTATGAGAGACATGTCTGGACCATGCGCTGGCCGGTCTAGGCCCCGCCCTCTTTCACTGTGAAGCCATGTTGTTGTAAATCATGCAGATTGTTAAACTTGCAAAGCAGATGGATACGCCCATTTCCTTGTTTTTCACTTCCGAATCCATCTTGCAAAGCTCCCATCTGAACCGTTTGGGCCCGGTTAGACAGTGACGGGGCCAATCAACGATGAGGGGGCGGTACTTTCAGGCGCAGCAGAGTCGTGACGTCAACAAGCAGCAGCTGGTGCAGTTATGGCGGAAGAGCTTAGCGTGGATGCTGATAAAGCGCCAGTTTTATCAGAACTTGACAAAATTCGTTCGTTAAAAGAAGAACAAAGAACAGCAGTGAGTTGTTTTCTTTTTAAAAATGACAAAGTCGAGTACTTACATGTCTATAGTCGCCACGTTTCACCTTATTCCTCAGTAGCTGCGTACGTGCAGCTTGATAGCGGCTATGTCACCTGTTTTGTTGCTCTGATTGGCCCGTAGAGATGTGACAGACAGAACGTTCATATGACAGAGTATTAGGGCCACAAAAAAAAAAAATACAAGTATTACCTTTTTTTTACATTACGAGAATAAAGTCATAATATTATGAGAGAAAAATTGTAATATTAGGAGAATAAAATATCACAAGAAAAAAAGTCTGCTGGGGCGCCGCCTTCATTACAATGAGCAATGTTGAGCATCTTGTGAAGCTATATTTCAGTATCTGTTTCACAAATAAGGAAATACTTCATCTTTGGCACATCAGCATCAAATTATTATCAGAATCAGGACAGTACTCTGTCGAAGATCTGCACAGACTGTCTTTCTTGTAATACTTTATTCTCATAATATTCTGACTTTATTCTCCTAACATTACGACTTTATTCCCGTAATATTACAACTTTATTCTCGTAACATTACGACTTTTTCAAAAAAAAATTTAATTCTTTTTTTCAAAGCCTCTGCCTTTTCTCAAACGTTTCCTATTGAAGCTTTCCTTGGCTGCCAGGTTAGCAGATTGTCTCTTGGCATTTATTCACTGGAATAAGCAGAGACTTTCCTTAAAAAAAACAGGTTTGGATGAAGGCATATGTTGCTCAAAAATCTATTTTTTAGCTCTCAGTATTTTAGGATTTGCAGATGTGCTAGTGATGCCATGGGCACTAGCATCAAATTCAGCCTGCTTGTACATTTAAAAAAATGGAAGGGAAGTTAGCTAACCACTGTTTTCTGCTTTTATTTACATATTACACAGCGTCCCACTTTTGGGGGAATTTGGTGTTGAAACTAAATGCTTTCTAGGAATCTGATGTTATCAGAGGTTTTTCTCTTAATAGGCACAAAGATTTGCTTTTGTCTGATCAAATTTCTCCTCATACACTACTCATTTTGGGTCTGAGAAGCAACTTTAGTGGAAGCAGTTTTATGGGAAGAACAGATCAGGCCTCTGTGTTTAAAATAAACAGTGCTGAACTTCGACATAGTGCCACAGAAACGCAGCAGACTACAGATATGTATCATTAGGAGAATGCACTTTGTACACATAAACCTGGGAAAATGTATGCAAATGATAGTGGGGCACAAAATTAAATGACGACAATAACAGCTACACAGTAAGAGGGTAAAGGCGGTAAAAAGATCGCTGAAATACCTTTAAATAATGGGAGGTTATGGATGTTAGAGTGCCCATGAGGTTGACTTGGTTCTGTTCGCTGAGGTCTTTTAGGTTCTGTTAACTTAGCTGAGGTTGTCTTGGTTCTATTCGGTGTTTTAGTCAATGTTTTCTTGGTTTTGTTCAGTGCTTTAGCGGAGGTTATCTCGGTTCCGTTCGGTGTTTTAGCGGAGGTCGTCGAGGTTAAAAGGCTGCCATCAGTTCGTGTTAGGTGGAAGGAGAGAGAGTGGTAGAGAGGCACCCGTTCTGCATTGTGCTAATGAGATGAGTGGAGGTGGTGGAGAGGGAGGAGAGGAGGGGGGTCTACACGTAAAGATAAACAGCCGAGGAGCCTCTGAGCCACAGGAACATGGCGGCTCCGGCCCTGGACGCCGCTGCCGCTCAGTCCCGCTGACCGACGCATCCGGCACCGCACGCACTCACGGCTCCACAACTCTCAGGTAAGTTTCCTGTCATTCTCCCGGTCCCCCGCCCCCTAATACTCATCACATCCCGGCCCCCCCGAGAAAATAAATTAATGTGGGAGCTTGTGTGAAGTGACAGCCCTAGTTTATATCGAGGTTATCTCACTTCATGCGCGCGACATAACCGTTATGACATTTCGAACGTTGTTTCCTCTCTACATCTCAGCGCGTGACATGACCGTTATGACATTTGTACGGTTTCGTGAAAACGCGTAACTGTATTAACGAGGGAAGTCCTGAAATTAACGTTCAATTGGATCGGTATTTATCGAGCAGGTTGTCTTCTATTTTCGTGCCCGGCGTTGTAGCCTCTTCAACTAACAGTGAGGGACACTTGACGGTGGAATTGGCAGCTACGACCGTGTATTTCGGCGAAATTCTCGCTTTAACACGGTTCAAATATGCTACTTTTCGCCGGTGTTGCGGTTCAACCAGTGACGTGTTAGATGTTGACTTTCAGCCGAATGTGTCTGTGGCTGTCGTTGGACTGAAATTCGTGAGGACGTAAAGTGTCCCCATTTTGTCAAAAATACTAATAGGATATGTCTTTAACGGAAACGAAAACAAAAGGGCAATGGCCAGGACAATTTATAATATTTGTTGTAACGACGACAACTCGGACGCGTTCGACTGGAAGTCGCCAGCCAACACGGTCGCTCTTTAAACCGCAACACCGGTTGTCTGTCAAAATCCGCCGTTAGGTCTCAAGTCTTGTGGGAAAATAAGTAAATGCTGATGTGTTGCTGTTTGTTTAACGTGTTCAAACAGTGTTTTAAAACTGCACAAATATCCTAAACGGGACTTTGCTGTTTAACTTTAACAGTTAGCTGTTAAACCCCCCTTCCTGATCAGCACAGGCGACCAACTGAAGGCTTATTTGAACCGTGAAATCCTGCGTTAGCAACAATCTTGTTCCGTCTTTTTTCGGTGTTAGACGTTAATGTTTCGACCCTAAAATTAAAGCTGTATTTAATATTGAAGGTATTTATGTGACCGAGGTTGACAAATAGTAGTTTTACAGTAAATCATTTGACTTATTCCCGGTTGATATTGCTCGCACTTCCTCAACTACACAGACGCTTTAAGTGGGAGAAGGTTGCCCACAGTACTTCCGTTGTAAAACTTCAAAATAAAACTTAGATTTTGTTTTCTTTTTTAAGTTAGTCATATTAGTTATTGTTCAGTAAAAATTAACTTGCTGATCGAATAGTAGTTTGAATTTTCACTTTGTGATAGGGTTTGCTATTATGTTTAAAGAAGCTGTAGCAGTTTGTGATTGTTCTATTGGTTTATAAAGCTACAATTTAGTCAACAAAATAATGTTTGGGTGATTATTTAAAGAAAATGGTAAAAATTCTTGGCTAAAATAGCTCAAATTTGAATATGTTTTATGTCACATTTGTCTTTTTTATCAGTAAAAGAAGCGTATTTGAATTTTTCATAAATCCTGACCCATTTAAGGTCAGTTTTTATTGGATGTGAGACTATTTAATCACCTTTTACCTATGTTGGTAGTGGCTGATGGAATAATTAAGAAGACAGGCAACAAATAAACAGAAATAATGGCAACTTTTCTCAATCTCAACCCTCTTGGCATTTTGTATTCTGCAATTTCAATTTTCCACATTGGGTTCTTACAGTATTTAACCAAAGTTTAGGACAGTTTTTGAAGGCTATGTACAGATGCTGCATTCAGTAGAGTAGTATCAGATCCAGTTTGAATTTCATTTTTAAATTGTCTTATTGTGAAGAGGAACTCGATCAACTTCTGGTTCTGTTTTTGCTAACTCTTGTCACCTTGATGCAGTGCATTAATCAGCCTTCATGCATCCCTAAAAGTACAGTGAAACAGACGAAAATTAATTTGGTCTGAGAAAAGAGGGCATTTTTAAAAATCAAAACATTAACCCTTTAACACATTCAAATGAAAGCAAGTCAACGAGTAGGAATTCTGTAGGTTAAAGTACTAATGCTCAGTGAAAGCAGTTAGAACCAGTGAAATGCTTTTTGACTTCAAGATAATCTGTTTGGATCTAAATTGGAAATGATCATGCTAGTTATGTAATTCAATTTAGGAACATTAATTTTCTAAGTAAAAATGAAATGAGACTGATTCCTGTTCGATACCACAGCAACAAAAATACAAGTCCTGGATGCCAAACACTGGGCGGTTCATTGTTCGTTATGATCAACATTTGTGGACAAACAGTTGCACACTATTCCTGGCACTTCAGCAGTTCCAACCATTTTTTTCAAGTGCTGCATATTTCTGTGATTTACACCGTCCATTCTCCCTTTTGGCAAAAAAAATATAATTAACGACTCAAATCTTTTCAAGAGGGCAACTGGACTTGACTGAGATTCTTGAAGACGTTTCGCCTCTCCTCCAAAAGGCGTCTTCAGTTCTGCCCTCTCCACAACCATGAACTTGTTCTTAAAGTTAATTTGAGAAATCCACGTCATAATGAGCACATAGAAAGGCCTCTTGTATGCCCATGTAAGGGCATGAGGCTGCAGGGCTGTGTGCAAATACAGAGGGCACAAAAGAGTGAGGAGAAGCAACAAGACATCAGTCATGCCCAGTAGATGAAGTGAATGAAACCCAAAAGGATTCTTTCAATGATGCATTTAGAATCAGTAGCAGATTTTAAATACACACTACAGACCGATAAATCAGGAGATATCACTCCGACAGAAACAACATGCATCATGCTGTAACAAAAGGATGCATTCCAGATGAATTAAAAAATCATATGATTTGATTTAAACCTTTTACATGTATTCTAAAAACAGACTAACAGTGGTACTAACAGCTAAACTTACAGCTGTGTGACGGCAGGTTTGTACTTACCTCCGCTAAGGAGGTTATGTGATCGGCAGAGTTTGTTAGTTAGTTTGTTTGTTAGCAACATAACTCAGAAAGTCATGGACGGATTTTGATGACATTTTCAGGAAATGTCAGAAATGGCATAAGGAAGAAGTGATTAGATTTTGGGACTGATCTGGATCCGGATCACCGTCTGGATCCAGGAATTTTTTAAAGGATTCTGTACTATTGGGAGATAGGGCTAATGGCGGAGGTCTGCGCTCTCAGAGTGCTTTTCTAGTATTTAAAGTGTTCAATAAAAAATCTTTCTAAAGGGCCAAGTTTATGCCTGGAATTTTACATTTCACACTAAAGATCAAACACAGCCTGGCCTTATTAAAAGCCAACCATGTTTAAGCTTTGCATTGTGCAGATTATCAAAGTATCATAAACAATGAAAATACAGTAAATATAATTACAAATTAGAGATGTACAATATTGGAATTTTGCTGTTATATGCAGATTCAAAAGAAGCTCTGTTTGCATATAGTGTAGAGCAGTGATACTCAACATGTGGCTCTTTATGTCTTAATCTGAAATATTATTCCCCCAGAAAACCTTCAAAAAAAAAACTTTTTTTGGCCATTTTTTACCATTTTTGCCACTTTTCACCTATTTCAGCTATCTTTTGCCATTAATTACCCTTTTTTGGGGCCATTTTGCAACTTCTTTTGCCACTTTTCCCCTCTTTATTCCACTGTAATCCATTTTTCGCCCCTTTTCACCATTTTTTTGCCACTTTTTGCCCATTTAAGCGACCTTTTGCCATTACATACCACTTGTTTAATTTTTTTCCAAAAATTTTTGCTGCTTCTTTTTGCCACTTTTTGCCCTTTTCCCCATTTTTTTTTTGCCTCTTTTTGTCTAAATAAGCTACCTTTTGCTGTTAGATATCACTTGTTTCCTTAATTCCAAATTTTTTGGCCTCTTCTTTTTGCCACTTTTTTCCCATTTTTGCCCTTTTTCACCATTTTTTTGTGTTATTTTTTGCCCATGTAAGCTACTTTTTGCCATTACATACCACTTGTTTCCTATTTTTTGCTCATTTTTGCTACTCATGACTGCTTTTAGCCCATCTTAGTCACTTTTCACTCATTTTTTTGCCACTTTTGGACCATTTTTGCTACTTTCTGACTATTTTTCACGTTTTCTCCCAATTTTTGCACCTTTTCATCCATCTTTGCTGCTTTTTGACCATTTTTGCCTCCTTTAACTTATTTTGATTGTACTTCATGCCATTTTTGTCACTTTTCACCACTTAGATTGTGGCTCTTTCAAAGGTATTTTTCAACAGTTTGGCTCTTTGGTTGAGCAGGGTTGAGTAACACTGCTGTAGAGCATAAAACATCTACTGCAAAACACTGTATCTGGTATTCTGACACATTTCAGGTTAAAGAAATATTGCACTGTCTGTGATTAGAATATTGCAGCAGGCCATAATGTGATTTAATCTAATTTGCGATTAATTGCCCAGCCCTAATATCAGCTGTCAAATGTGTATGAGTAAGTCTGTTTTGTTTGTAGCCAGGTACAAATCACAGATAAGAAATCTTTGGTGAACACCAGCATCTTCTCAAAACTGCAAAAGTAGGTTTTAAGCTTAAATTTCTTTTTGGAAATGGCTGTTGAATTAGGGCCATCACATCTTTGAGTTCACAGAAATCATTGTTTTGAAAAACATGGTATTTAAGAGTGTTTAGAAGTTGGAAATATCGACCTATTTACAATCTGGACGATGTTTGTGAAGACTAGAATTGACCAGTACTGTGTATCAAGGACTTAAATTTTATTGCAGTGTTATAAAGCAGTTATTTTCTATGATGCAGGTATGCTGACAGCTATTTCTTATGTACAGAAAATAATCGTTATCACCATTGCAAAGATTTTAAGTCTATTTCAATGAGCCCTAAGGTGAATGCATATCTGTGCTTTTTAAAATTCACAAAGTGAGCAAACAATAAGTCTGCACTATTCCTCCTTTTGTGTGCAGGATCAGCGTTGCATGGGAAGAGCTGCAGGGCAGTAACTTAATGTGCTGCAGAAGTTTGGAGTGAATAGAACAGCAGAGCAGTTTATTCCTTTTGTCTGACGGCGAGGTAGGCCCATGCAGGACAGGTTCAGGAATTGGTCCTTATTTGCTGTTGTGCTGGTTTGTCAGTGTTTGCTGTTGTGCTGGTATGTTACTGTAGGGAACCTGTAAGTTTGCCTACGTGACAGGTGCCATCTGACTCCTCTGGATGTGTTATCTTTGAGGGCTGGACTCAGGAGTTTTTGGCTCTTTGGAGCTTATTTGCTCTTTCCTGCACCCCAAAGTGAACTCTGAAAAGGATTGCGACATGTAGGTTGCCAGGTTCTACGTTTATCCCCCTTTAGTGAGCTATATTCTGTTCTGTTGTGTTATTTATTCATCTACACAGCTCTATCAGTGTGTAACTAAACAATTATATTTTTACTACCCCGGCTTTAAAGCACCGCGGGTGTTATTTAGCTGCTTAAATGTCTTTTCAGTGCCAAAACTACCTTACAGTGCTGCAGCAAGAGTGCAAGGAATGTATTTAAGACCAAGATCTTAACATGAGATTGGCCGCCTGCCCGGTGAGGGATTCTTAGTAGCTTGAATTCACTAAACCACGTGAGGGCTCAAATAATGCTCTGACCAATGACAACAACAGGAGCAGCAGAAACAGAAGGAGGAGGAGGAAGGGCAGAGGCTTGACTGTGCATTTCTCCAGAGCAGGTTTCCACCAGGCTTGATCCTCAGCAAGCAAATCCAAAGGGAAGAAACACAAAGGCAGACCGAGTGATGCATGAATCATTATCACAGCCCAGCTCCTTCACGCTATATCCTCTGTCTGATTAATGATCACTGGTTTCTTAGATTTGACCGCATTTTTACGAGTATTTAGCATCTGATTCAGGATAAACACAAGCATCAGAGTCCGACTGGCTGATTAACATGATTAAAAAGACTGAAGTGCACCAACCAGTCCATCACCGAGTGTCACATGCTGTTTCATTTGGCTGCTTTTTTGCAGAATAGCTGACTCCAGACACTTAATGTGCAGACAATTGTTTTAACCCTCTGGTATTCCTACAAATTGCTGCATCATTTTCCTCCTAGTGTGCAAAAAATGCACAGGGGGGTTATTACTGTAAATAAAACAGTTATATTAGTTTATTTTTAATTGTTTAATTTTTTCCTTGTTTCATCAACTTGTGCCATTAACAAAAATACCAGATACTCAATAATTGTCATATCTTTTAACCATTTAATTGCCATGTTTGTAATTTAAACAAACAACATTTTTTGATGAAAAAAAAACACAAATTGATTTTTTATTATTATTATTTTTATTTACATCTGTAGCTCCATTTCTTCCCCGCATTCCCTGCCATCTTTCTTTGAGTGATAACCCTCAATACCAAGGGAGCTCCAGGAACATCTCAAAACTGAGGGAGATAACGCCTTTAAACTCGCCCCTAAACTCAACTCTCGGGAAAATTGGGACAGCCCTAACACTTCGTGGGAACAGGCGGAACAGACCGCCCCCACAAGGCCTTTTAGCATTTAGCATTTAGCAACACAGTAGTTAAACACTTACCAAACAGATACGTCCTGTGCTGCTGCTGGTTTTATTCCCCCTCTCTCTCCAAACTATCAGGGTCAGACTCCGGGTCTAACACATATCAAAATTCGCCATAATTTACTTATTCGGACCGGTTCATTCAAAGTTTACAAGTACTAGCCTAGCAATATAGCCACATCGGAGGGGGCGGACACAAAACATTGAGTCCTGTCGCCGGCCAGCCTCAGGAAAATCGGCCAATTGGAGGAAAGCAAGTCCATGGAGCGGGGCGAGTTAAAGAGACAGCAGCGAAAACGAAGCGTTTCAGACGGAGGTTAAAACAAGGGCTTTTCAGGACGCCAGTGTGAGAAACATGAGGAGTTTTTTGAGCTGTAAACCATGTGAAGCTACTACGTGTGTATCAGAGAGATGGTGTAAAGCCTTGAAAAAAGGCATAATACCCCCACTTTAATTAATGCTGTAGCACAATAAAGCTTTTCCAAAATGTAAACCCCTTTTTCATAACACATTTATTAGCGGTCTTAACCATATGGGTGCACATTTTGAACTAAGACTTCATAGCTACATGATACTGTGCACAAATTTCAGGATGCCAGAAATTAAAGTAGAAGAAACTGAGCCAACTGTTTTGGAAAAATACAGAATAATTGTGAAAAGAGAAAAAAACGGATGAGGACTGGCTAAAACTGATTGAAAAATGGGTTGATAGTGGCAAAAATGTGTTAAGGTTGCAAAATAGTGGCATTAA